>NC_092691.1:5050746-5350746 GCF_964275005.1 Diadema setosum | reverse complement strand
TACGCATAGTGTCCATCATATGATATAATTTCAAAATTCTTTCAGGACAACAAAATGTATATACCCGCATGCACATTGCAAACACACACACTTGTACATTTTACATGTAATGTATGTAATTGACTTTGCAGTTTAGGTGACGCCAAGCGTCGAGAAGGTTACGCATTAATACACACAATATGTCATTCGAAACGACACACTGGTCAAAGAGCTACATATTATACAGCCAATAAAAGGCTTTGTTTTCTGACAGGAGGTATTTAAAGTTATCCACCTATTTTTTTTTTTAGAAGTATCAATTTCTTATTTTTATTCATTTATCTCACCTTCAATTTCTTTTTTCTTTTTTCATGGCCTTGATGACTACGACATTATCAGAGTAATGTGGTAATATGCTAAGCAATTATTGTTCGTACAAAAATTACCCCAATATATATGTACATATTTATAAAGTTTATATACCATACATAATAATTCACTTGGACTAATGTTCAATCTCACCTCGACATCTGAGCCTCACAGCCTTGTTCCAGAAACACCAAGCTAGTTTCCATAGACAGTCCTTTACTCTTGCACTCTGACAACCTACATACGTTGATATCGTGGAAATCATATTCAATAAACTGTCTAAAAGTTTGATGAACTTATCTAACCTCTGCAGCATGAATAATTATTTCGTCACATCTCTGTAGTAAACGTTATCTGCACATTACTTTTAAGAAATCTGGAATAGCTCTAAGTGGGTAGAGCCGGGATTCGCAACCATGATGTTACATTGAGCCATCTCAAGAATTTAATTGAAGCATTTATAAAATAAATGTACAAATTTCCTGCATATAATCGTATGCTTATTCATATCAAGGGAAAATGTAGAAAACATAAGTGAAAGTTTAACGAAAATCAGACCACATGATTCAAAACTCATGATTTTTTTTTTAAGTTTTGATGCAGTAAATCGTTGTAGGCTATAAGAAGACCACTACAATTCATTCTAGACAACTACATAAAGAAAATATAAGGAGAATTCCACAAAATCTAATATTTCATGAAAAGTACACATTCCATCGACATGTTACTGATATGATCATTCTAAGGATAATGCTATTCTCCCTGTTTTTATCAGATCTTTAAGTCAAGCGCTCTATCATTATGCTAGAATAGTGAAAATATGTTAAATTTTCTTTATACTTATTATCTTCGAAATATTTTCCAGAATGACATCTCGAACTGTAATAGTCTTCTTATGTTTACTATCTGGCCACACTGAAACGTAAGAATTCATAACTTCCGAATTGATTGTCCGATGTTTCTCAATCTTTCACTGATATGTTCTACTAATATTGCTACTAAATTCACTCAATGCAAATCTATAATTGGATGTCGGTTTCATGTTAAGAAGGAAACTCAGTGGAAACATGGTAAGTCAACCTGTCTATAGCGGCCACCCAAGGGAGACGGAAAAAGTGGCCGTTATAGACAGGTGGCCGCTATAGACAGGTAATCCAACTTATTGTGCATTTCTTACATGTACATGTAATATCGTTGTATCCTTACATGTACATGTATGTGTGTACGTATGGACACACCGTGTGTTTCATGCATTTAACCATGCCGGTGTATGTGAAATGGCTACACAGTAGTGTGTGTATTGTCGTGAAGAAAGCTTAACACTAGTGCGTTATTATGACTGGATGAGGGATGAATGTAAAGGTGGCGATCACTGAGCGTTGCCCGCACGGCTACAAAGCAGAAAAGCACGCTGAATTATCGGTTCGGCTGCGGCTCCATTGGGTTTTAGGCCGCTATAGACAGGTAAAAATCTACAGCGGGAAACAAAATTTGTGGTCGCTGGCCGCGTTAGACAGGTGGCCGCTATACACAGGGTCTTTAACAAGGCTTTTCTCTCCGGGGGATTTTTTTTTTTCAGTGGCCGCTATAGACAGGTGGTCGCTATAGACAGGTGGCCGCTAAGGCAGGTTTGACTGTACTTGCCTGTGCATGTCATTTCAATCGATACCCGCAATATTGCAGTTACCTGTAGAATATGAAAGCCATTGAATTCCGTTCGAAGTTTCTGCACTTGAAAGAGTTTGAGCCGAATAATCTTTTACCGCTGGGAAGCCGAGTTCTCTGCAGACTGAATCAGCAGCTCTTACGTCAAAGCCATCGTAGCATATGTATTCGTCTGCCTCCCGAAACACTAAACCCTCCAGGGGAGACGATCCGCTAACCAGCTTTACTGATTGTATTTCTTAGGAATGAGTGAATAATTATAGAATGGTTATATGGAACCTTATCAGGTGATTATTGGATGAAATGTCTTATTTTACCTTACATTTTCAGTGAGCATTAGTGGGCAAAAGCCAAAAAAAAAAAAAGAAAGAAAGAAAGAAAGAAAACAAATCCTCCTTAGTGTTGAAGAACGTCTGTTTTACCTTGGTGATGTTCGTTATTCAAGAAATGGGATATTTCCCCATGAACTCCTGATGCGTATAGACTGATGTTGCTTAATCCGTAAATAAAATATAGTATTCGTTAATTCTGAACATTTTATGGCGTTATTCCGAAGGTTGCTTATTTCCAAGGTTCGTCGGTCCAAAAATGACACAAGGTCTGTCATTCCGAAGGTTCGTTAAACCCACAAGGAAAAAGATGCATAATATCGAATCTTCGAAAGTACAACCTTATTTCGTTTTCGAAATAAGGGACCTTATGAATAACGAAGCTTATTGCATTTTCGGATAAAGAACCTTTTGAATAACGAAGTGCAACCGATGCAGTTTTGATTTAAAATTCTTTCTGATACAATGTGTGAAATTTACTCCTTTAAAGTCATTGAAAGTGCCATCTCATCATCGTAGACAGAACATAGCTATAGACTCATGAAATGACTGTTCCTTTTGGTGAAATAACATGATGCACAACAGAAATCCCAAATGATAATAGTCCAACGTATAAAAATAGCAATATTAACAGTAGTTATGACAGAGAGACTGCGAAAATCCCAAGGCATTGCACGTTTTGCAAAAATCCTGTAATGTTGGCTACAATTTTTTTATTATCGTACGAGATAGGACCAAAAAAAAAAAAAAAATGAAGTTTTGGTCAGATTTTCGCTATTCATCAATTAAATCAGTTCACTTTATAGATAACCATTAAAACAGAAATGATAAATATAATATACAGTGCAAAACTGGATTAAAAACATCTCTTGGTATACTACTCTTTCATAGTCAACCCATCTTTATCGAAAGAAACATGAACGAAATAAATTATTGTGTATGGCGTTCAAGGAAAATTGTTGGAGAAAGTATAGGAACATTGATATTCATGACCGAGGCAATGAATACTTACCCTCGTAACACTCCACGCTAATGTTGAAATTTGCCGGAAATTGATATTGTATGTTAATGCCTCCCGCTATACCCAGTTTTGTCTGATGTGCCAGTGATAAAACGGGAAACGGTAATATGTCATGTAGAGGCAGAGGCTGGGCATGAGCCCGAAATGTCATGTTAGATATTACATCCAGAACATAAAATTCCATCCGCTCAATGTTGATAGACTGAATTTCAATGAAAAATCGCCGCCCTAAAGGTGCCTGTATGACCCAACTGCTGTTGGCGATGCATACTCTGTTACATCGTACGTCGAGGTCCAGTGGCTTCCCCGAGCAGTTTAAAGTCAAATCTGCAGGCGCAAGAAACGGGCAAATAGAAGAATAAATTATTTCAAGTAGACATTAAATGTTGTATTAGGTGAAAACAATAAAAGATTCACATAATTTAACATTTATAATCGGACGATTAGTTTGTCATTCACAGACACTGGGTAAAAAAATATATTATTGTAGTTTATGCTATTTCTTACTGAGTTATTTTTCAGTACCGAATTCCAAGGTTTGTAAGGGGTACTTTAGTATATCAAACGGGTCTCCGAAGAATGTTACTCAGTTGATTTTATCATTATGAGAACGTTAAATTGGCAGATAAAGCAATACCTTGAAGACTCAAATAAAAAAAGAAAGAAAGAAAGAAATGAGAATAGGGCAGAAAGAATTTTAAACTGTAATGTGATATATATATTACATATATATATATATATATATATATATATATATTATATATAAATATATATATGTATATATTAAATTTGATGTCATTTTATTTTTCTTTTTGTCACACAAATACATGCATGCCTCATCTAATTAAAAGATAGCTAAGAAACACTATTTATCTACTAAAATATCCGAAATATAAACAAAAGAATCAAGGGCACTTACATGTCGTGTTGCTTTCCGGAGTTGAGGAAGTGGTCAACGGCTCGTAGAGCAAGAAACAGACGATTAATAAGACCACGGGAGGCATACTAAGTCTTGGTTTAATGGCTAAGAATGAATTCTTTATCAGTCCCTCTTTACCAGTAGATTTAAATAATGAATCCAACTTGAAGAAGTATACCCCTGCCAAAATAAATACTCTTGGAGAGAGTCGATGTGAGTGAATAGTTGAAATTGAAGCCAGTCAGTGCGTTGTGGAAAGTTTAACAGTGAACAGTCTTGTCATTGTTGGTGTCATTGGAGGAGAGACTTCCGAACTTGCGTGCGCATCTATTTGGCAACCCCCTATAGCTGTTTGCAGTTGTATGAAACTAAGAGTCGGCAAAAAATTAATAGCATAATGTTATTCCAATTTAAGACAATGCCTGCATTAATGATCTACAATCATTAATGGTCAATGACTTTAGTTAGTTTGTCTTGATTTGACTCTTAGTTTAACTTCCATTGTTTTGGTTTTGAATATAGGTTGTATAGGACCCTTCAACAAAATTCATGGTTAAAAAACCTGTACATCTGCAACGTAGAGGGAATATGCAAGGATGAGGGGGGAAACTATGTGTACTTGGTAAGTTGACTTTGAAGCATTCTTTGGACCAATAAAACGAATAAACTGCTGTACCTCGGTATAGATGGGAATGTTTGACTAGAAAGGATAACTTAAATCCCAATCCTCAGCTAGTGTTTATATCATATATATATATATATATATATATATATATATGTATATATATATATAATATACATATATTTATATATATATATATACATATAACACAATATATATAAAACACAATGTATGTATATATATATATATATATATATATATAAAATAGCATACATACTTATGATACAGGCCGGCAGTGCACGACAAAAGTTATAGTGCACGCAAAATATAACGATTGCAAACGATAACCCACTATCGATTTGATATCGGTTTTTGCTCCCTCATTTTAATCATCGAGTACTTGAATCCCGCACCTTATCAACACGATTGCGCCACAACCACGATATGTTTTGCTCGATATTATCGTTATTCTCAATTCTCGCAGGCTGGCTATGCCAGCTACTTAACTGTGTGATGGGACCAGACTTTCAGCGGTAGATTTAAACATGGAAGCTGAAATGAACAGGTTCCCTACTTTTAAAGAGACTGATCTATATAAACAGTATCTTAGACAATAAGGACACAAAGGATGCCATCAAATACGCCCTACGAATTTTGGACTCCTACTGTTCTGAAAAAAGAATCAATCCGACGGATATTACTGAGCAAGTCAACCCAAGATTTGTGCCGCTTTCTCCGTACATTCTACGCGGAAGTGCACCGTGGAAATGGGCAGCGTGTGGTGTGTACAGTATACGCTAAGCGCTCTTTGATCACGCTACGCTATGAACTTTACTACGACATTCACAACACACTCTCGGAATCCGCATGTGCAGCAATGTGGCCTGGCACGAGCCTTGTGTTTAAATCCAGTAGATCCCTAATCCTACAAAACATCATCTAGTCCTGGTCCTGGACCCACAGTGCAGTAAGTAGGGCGTCTAACGTGTTACTGTTAGTGTTACTGTTAGATGCATGGTAGCTAGTGTTAGACCTATTGTAGGGTCAAGTGTTAACTACTGTAGCTCTGTCGCTCGTAAGTGACGTACAGTACCGTACAGTGTACGTAGATCTAGTATAAAAACGTTAGGCCAGGGCCCCTAGGGCCCTAGACCTAACCTATCGTAGGGCCTAGAAAACGTTAGATATAACCACGTAGACCCTAGACTCTATAGTTGACTTTGGATCTTCAGGATTTTGTCTACACAGGTTCAAAGAAACTGGTATTATTGCTTGTGTAGACACGTGTAACTGTTAGAAATGATCTAGGCTTATCTTGCCTGGGTATGTATGCTATTTTATATATCACATAGTGCATGACATCTTATTGCACTATAACAAGTACCAAGCACCTCCAAATTCTGAATTTGCCCTCAGGCAATTATATTCAATTCGGCCTGCGGCCTCATTGAATATAACTGGCCTTCGGGGCAAATTCAGAATTTGTCGGTGCTTATATTGTTATAGTGCATTCAGCCTCATGCACTATATATATAATATGAGACTAAAACCTAAAATGGCATTTAAAACGCTTTATCCTGGCCATTTTAGGTTTTAATCTCATATATATATATATTTATATATATATACATACATATATATATATGTATATATATATATATATACATATAACACAATATATATAAAACACAATGTATGTGTATATATATATATATATATATATATATATATATGAAGAGTTTGTTTGCAAAAACCGATAAGTCCATATTTGTCAAATGGAGATATTTGCGATTAAAGGTCAAGAAAAACAAAGAGAATAATAAGAAAATTTTTGCTTCTTTTGACCGTAACTTCAAAAATATACCTTTATATGTAGTGACCAATATATCATTTAAAAGGTATTATTTTGTACTTTATGACAGAGACCGTACTTCAAAATCTTCAAAAATGGACTTATCGGTTTTTTCAAACAAACTCTTCATATATACATATATATATATATATATATTCAGTATATATATTCTGTATCCATCTTCATTATTTTGTCCGATTTCTTTGATTCCCAGTCTTGATAAAGGGCAGGGCCCGAAAGCTTGAGAATAAAAATCATACTGTGAGGATTCAAGCTACGTCTGTCGTCTCACCCTTTCTCTCACTTATACATAATACACGTATATACGTACACACACATACATATTACACGCCTATACCTATGTATATTATATGTCCGTGTCTTTCTCTCATGAAGGCCAACTCTATGCATGTACTCGCTATCATTGAGATTCTAAATTGATCTCTCATCACTCTTATGTGGCACGTCGAGAGCAGGTATGTTTTCCCTGCTGTTTCACTTCCTTGAGAGCTTTGCTCTCAATGAAACCTAAAAATGGATGCTCAGCAGGCTTAATCCTCAATACAGATACCCTGATGTTCATGTTTTATTAGTGTGCAATGGTTCATTACTTTATCTTTTTTCCCCGAGCGAACCATTTTAGTTCGTCCTATTGACATGAGAATTTATTATAGACTTTTTGACAAGATTTTCAAATGCAATTAAATTCGGACATAATTGAAAAATCATGGAATATCAACGTCTAACATGATTTCAAGTAACTGTGATAGTAATCGCAACACTTATTATATAGATTGAGGTGGTGATGTAATCCCATCACAAAATGTACTTGATAATTTATTGATTATTGAAAAAATAGGGTTTTATGGCAACATGTACATATGAAAGTAACTTCAACCTCTTTTTTTTTTTGTATCTGATGAGTTTATGCTGATTACAGGCATATACTTCATTCCTTCGCGTTTCTTGAGATTCTTCCACCACACACACACACACAAACATATATATTATAATATATGTATATATATATATATATATATATATATATATATATATATATTATATATATATACTTTTATCTATTTATCTATTTATTTATTTACATATTTTGTATAAGCGGAAACATATACATTTTGCAGAGCAAGTCAGTAGGAGACATAAGAAAGTTATTGCATTGTCATCCCTACTTGGTTTCCAACCGACATCATAGTCTAGTATAAACATATGATATATTGTAAGTTCATGATTTTGTTTAACTTCTAGTTGCAATGAAACTTCGACCGTCTGCTTTACTACAACTGATCATTCATAAACTTGCTAACATGAACTGGTGCTTCATTTTTTAAACGCTCATAAATTGTAGGTTGTATTTTCTTCTCCTTTTTGTATTATTTTGAATTTTCATTTGATACTTTTTGCCATGATTACCTCTTCCATTCCATCTTTCGTAGAATTTACTTTAATACCTTTTAAATGTCTTAAACAAAACTGATTACAATGTTTCTATCTATTCGTGATGACACACTATCATGTCCAATACCTCTAAGACACTTCTAATCTACATATTATATTACATTGTTTCGATCTATTCAATTGTCGTTCGACTCGTGATCATCTTAATCGCGAATATTTTGATCGTTCACACTTATATCTCACGACAATCCTCAGAACTGACAGAGAGTGCCACTTCGTTGGTTTCAGTTTTGAGAATGAAACCTACACTGCTGCGATAGATTTAACCCTGAAAGGGGAGTGCACGTTGAGGGCGGATATCCGATTTTAAACAAGATTGTAGTCTCCACACATGAGATTCGTGATACTTTCTCAAAACAATAAAGACTGTAATAGATAGGAAAGTGTGGTATTGATATTACTGCTTACTCACTCTTTCCATTAGCACTATTGGAAATACAAGCTATGCTAGAATCACCAAATAGCTGGAAGATTGTCATAGCTTAGTGAAGAGCAAGGAATTATTGCAGTCTCTCCTTTAAGATGTGGTCATTATGACTGATTCCAGATGTTATTATCTGTTTGCTCTGGTGGAAAAATGTGTGTGTGTTATCGTATCAAGTTGTGTAAGTAATCGTTTTAGCATATAAAAAAAAAAAATCTTTATGCAAGTCAGGACAAACGTAATTATAGCCACCAAGTTCACCTGAAGTTACACAGAAATATGCTTATCTTTTAATACGAGCAATCCCGGCAACAGTCATGTTCCGGTCATTTATAAACACTTTGTGTGCAAAGTTATTTTTATAGTCTATAGTTATATAGAGAATAAAGTATAAGGAAATGTAGTATACCAAGTATCACTTATTCATCTCGGTTTATCCGTAAATAACGGCCATGATGTTGCCAATGCAAAATATCACCCAATGTTATTTATTGCGGATAACTAGAAAAATGTATTGACGAATTTGATGGAGTACTCAGAGTGTTCATGGGCAACCTGAAGCAAACAAATAAATAATATGTGAAGGCGTATTTTAATGTGCGTAGAATCGGGAAAGCAATAATTCATTTAGTCTAACACCTAATTAATTTGCTCATTCTGATTCTAGTCCATAGCTTATTATTTCAACTTACATTTCAAATTCCAGGTTGAATATTCTTTAAGGAAACACTTTGTGGGATTTTGTTATTCTACTGTGAGATGAGGGTCGTTATCATCATAATCATCATTATATCGACAAAGAACAGCTATAGGGCCTACTACAATGAACAAATTCAACACTACAGTAAAAAAAAAAATACATTGTTTTTGTTTTAAACACCTTCTTAATTTTTTTCACTCAGAATATTCTTATGAAAAATATAGGGCCTAGGTCTACTTTATATACTGCTACTGTTGATATTCTATTTATTGCGATATTTGAAAGTGAAAAATAGTGATGTTTTAATCTAAATGGTAGCATCAGGTCAAATACGAAACGTGACTTTATTTATCATGTATTCACCTATTGCCGAGATATCATAATCATGCTATGCAAAGTATATAAGATTGGAACAGAACACGTTGTATAGTATGTAATCGCTTAAGGAAAACCTAACGAACATGATGTAACAATCGTTCTATATAAAATTATCTTACATTATGTTCTCAATAGATTATGATTCTGTCTCATTAACTTATAAGAATGCACAAAGTAAAAAAAAATAATTTCCATATCGAAAGGGACCAGGATGAGAAATCATGTCGTCTGCATTATACTATCCTTGGGCGATGATATGCTTTAGCAATTATCACTATCTTTTTATACCAGAGATCAGGGCTTATCAATGCTTTCCAAAATGATTAAATGTTCAATTTGCTTATGGAGTTGTGAAACATCGCCTGAATCTATTTTCGAATGCACAGCGTGACCATCAATACTACATGGACACTAAAGACATCTCTTTCTGACAATCATATTCATGTATAACTTTTAGATAATGTGTTTGTTTTCATGATATTACCTTTTTGTTTTCTTAATGAGATTAAAGGTATTGTTTACCTTTGGGAGCAGTGATTTATAAATGTTCGAGAGATCACATGTCATACATAATATGTGTAGGTCAGTTGTATCAAAAAAAAATCTACCATATAAAACATTCGTAATAAAGCCTAAAATAAAAAAGAAACATCACTATTTTTCACATTAAGCCAATAACTGTACACATTTTGTCTATCTTATAATACTCAACATCGATTATACTGATTCAACTTTTACATATAAAGTTGTTTCATTCCCTAACTCATCTGTAGAGTTTAAGTTTAAGCATCTGTAGAGTTTAAGGTTACAAGGAATTAGCTCTTGTACATTGTAATCTAGATTCGACCTTTGGGGTCCTTTGACTTGTTCTAGGAACACAACATATCTTCATATAAAGATGTTGTGGTGGGTTCTTCTTTGTCCATATCCACATACTGATCTTCGACGATTTCACCAGCACATGCATCAATAACAAGGTACCCACTTTCATCTAACTCGCACCCTCGTCTTCGCTTGCTGGAGTATATTCTTACAGAATATAGAAAATTGTTCAGGTCCATCGCAAGAGGGTCACGTTTATCACTTCTCTCGATAGTCGAGTACTCATGGTCATGTGGCGGTTCTCTGACGGATGCAGATTGGTCGAAAGTTGAAGGAATGTCTTCGTAAACTGGCCGCTCAAAGACCCCACATCTAACAGCGTTGTCTGTCGGTTTGGAGTGGATGGACAGATCAATGCTGGTTGCTTGTCCAAAGGATTGGACACTGTAAGTGTCACAAGTCTTTTGATTTTCAAAACTTTCTGGAGGTTCGTCTTTAGCAGCTCTGCGTGGATTTACGTTGGAAATCACGTAACCTTTCTCATCAATGTCATTTTCTGTTGCAGAGGCGTCCATAGATTTAATAATTTTGACGTGTCCTTTTTTCTTCTTCACAGTTCCTGACATGTCCATGTATTGCTCTTTCTCGGCATTCCCCTGTGTTGCCTTGACACTGCGTAATGTCTTCACCATCTCGGTGTAGAACGTCCTGGAGAGGAAAGGAAATCGTGTCAGCTAAATTGTTGATCATTACCGCTTCAAGAGTGTGATCCTGTTAAAAAAAAAAAAGAAAAACAATGGAGAGTAGAGGATACCATGTTGATGCATCGTGTTGATTGGCGATATTAACTGTTCCCTTACTACCCGGTGAAGTGGTCGCGCCTCACATTCAACTGGACCGCAAAGAGCAGATAGTTCAGCTGAATGTGGGCTATGCCATCTGAATTCTCAGATGGAAAAAACAAACAAACAAACAAACAAACACAATGTGTTTGAAAAACATCACGTATGCACCATGTTAACTGATATGGATATTGTCGTAGAGATCAATTAGAAACATGACATCAAGGTTAACGCCTTTACAACTCTATGCGCAATAAATTCCAATTCCGTGCAGTGCATCTGAAAAAGGTGGAAGTGCGTAACACTATGTGACAGTTTGCAGGAAAACTCGGCTCTGAAAATGCTACAAATCTTTGACAGATTTGTAATAAAAAGGTGATTGATAATGAAAGTTTATATATATATTTTTTTTTTTTCCCCAGTTCCCGGCGGAGACCAATTTTTCAACTCTTGCGCTTTTCCAAAAAAAAAAAAAAAAAAGGAGGAACAGTAAGAGGAATAATGATGTCAAAGCTACGCACCGATTTCTCCTCCCTTTCTCATATCACACACACACACACACACACATATATACATGTATATATATATATATATATATATATATATATATATTTACATTTCTAAACTCCTTTTTGATTTTGGGTTGTAAGTCAACTTTGCAGTAATGAAATACTTTTTGTAAAACTTGCTACAGGAGATATTTGATTAATTAAGGGAAATTGTTTGTGAGTGTGTGTGTTTTTTACGGTATGGAAGCAAGGGCTTAACTACTTTTTAGAATTTCCGTTCGACAGTAACGACTTGGTACAATAATTACGGAAACTACCTCTGCAGAGTTCTGGGGGACGTGATACAAGCCCTCTTGTGTAGCTGTGGCGTCCCAAGTTTTGTTGCGCTGACGTTCCGGCAAACTGTGACGCACCGCAGAAGCATCGGTATTATATATTAGCAGATTGCAGTGAGCGGAAATTTGATGCATTTGAATCTTCTTGGCGCCTACGTTTTCTATGGAATCAAAAGAATGATACGAGACAAAGGTTTTGGGGAAAAGCAGTATACGTCATTGAAGTAAGATAAAAAACGGCGAATCATATGAGAAATATGACACAGGTAAATGCAGAGCTTTTTCGCTAATTTATATATATTATATATGCTTTGTTTCAATACATGATTACGTTTTAATGCAAATATTGGGCCGAAGTCATTTTGATATGATTTGAAATATGGGATATGCAATATATATATATATATACTGTATAATTGCAAATCGCATATTTCAAATCATATCAAAATGACTTCTGCCAAATATTTACTTTCAAACATAATTATGCATTGAAACACTTTTTTTTTTCACACTTGATCGCCCCTTCATCGAATCATTGTTGTGTATGGGGCAAAGTTGGGGAAGAGCACAAAATATATCTCAAATAGTGTGAGCGTCCTTATCGGTAACATTATGTCAATTTGTGGAATACACATGCAAACACACTCAGACAGTAGAATATGCTCACACTCACTTTTTCCAGTGATGGTTGCACCAAGCCATAGATAAAGCAACAATTAATATCACCACAAAGCAGACCGGAATTCCAATAGTCAGCGTGATAAATTTTGTCTCCAGACCTATAGAAACAGAAAGAAAAATCAATCAAATCGATCTTTAGTCATCAACTTAAGATTGAATGCCTGGAGACATGCAACAACCTTATTTATTAGCATTTCTGTCTTTTATTAAGCTTCTTTATCATATAAACATGAAAACGTTGTGTGTACTGGTAATTAATGAAAAACCGGCGCTGCAATTGCTGCATATCGCTGAGACAATGTACCGTGCAGGTAATTATTTTAACAGTTTTTCATTTTTACATCGATACGACGACATCAATCCTCAATGAAAAGAGAAACAGGTCGCTTCAAAACTCTGATCAATATTAAGCTCAAATTTTCAAGTTGTCAAGTCAGGTTTCAAGCTTAGATCCAGTGATTTCAGGTAAAAACGGTTCATTTATGTGTAACATTCCTTCTCGTCAATACCACCCTTAGATTAAAGCGTACATGTCACAAAATATGTGGAATTAGGGGGAGGATCCAGGAATTCCGTAAAGAGGGGAAGCGTTTACAAAATTAAGGGGGGGGGGGCGCACGCACCACTCCCTCATTTTTTTCTTTTTATATCTTTTGTTTCAACAAAAGATAAAGGGGGGGGGGTGTGCATCCGGTGCGGTCCTCCCTGGATTCGCCGCTGGAATTGCAGTGTTTGTTTGTTTATTTGTTTTTACTCAAGTCCTGAAACGACATCTTGGTGGGAGAGCCGGCGGAAATCAAAGCATAATGTCTACATCTCCGGGGAGTAAGAGATAGAGATACGCGTAGAGATCACTTTCGCTCTCAGGAGCGCAATATGAACAATCGAGAATACGAGATTGACCCAAAATTCAACTTAACTTGTAAACAACGAAAGAAAAAATCAATCAGTAAAGACTAGCTGAGAAAAAAATGATAAAGAGAATGTCCGTTTTCAAATGCATAATATGATTACAAACCATTGGTTACTTGAAGACAAATGAGGGAGGATTTAAAAAACAAACAAACAAAACAATGTGGTGATTCCATTAAAGGGATCATCTATAGTTTGGGTTGAGACCAAACTTCAGGTTTCTAACATTTTGGGCGAGAAAATGAGAAACCTCTTTTGAAATATGAAAGAGCATGTAATTCTAAGAGGAATTCAACTTTCATGTGATGAAAATTGGTTTTGAAATGACCGAGATACACAAAATAATGCAATCCTAATAAAAGGTGGGACCCACCTTTTATTATGATCACTTCATTTTACTTTGTTTTTGGATGTCTCAGCCATTCCAAAACCAATTTTCAGCAAATAAACTTTGAATTCGTCTTAGAATGGTATGCTCTGTACTATTTCATAAGTGGTTTCTTGGTATCTCACAAAATGTTAAAAGCCTAGTCCTCACCTCCACCAATACTGTACCATCCCTAATTATTTCCTGTGACTTCAAAAGCGAGACCTATAGAAAGCATGTAGGAGTGTATTTGATTCGTTTGGTTTAATGAAAAGAGTACGGTGTCAATACCATTTGACAATCATTGTGAGTAATTGCTCGATTACCCTATCTTCTTTACAATATTAGTCATGGACACTTTTATGATTGTCTCACGATAACCTTTTTTCAAAATAGTGATTAACATCGGCACCTCTTTAGTCACCTTATTAACGGTGTTTCGGTTTTGAATACAAATTGCATAGAGCCTTCACAACAAAATTAATGTGAAAAGCCGGAAAACTTGCACCTTAAAGGCAATATACAAGAACCTGCCCCCCCCAAAAAAAAAGAAGAAAAAAAAAAGAAAAAAGAGAAGAAGCTTATGTACAATTGCAAAGGGGAAAAGTATTTTGATAATCTGATAAATCATTTTATTTATTTATTATTTTTTTTTTTTTTTTTTTTTTACCATGGAAAGAATGAACTTCCTCATTTCCTAAGTACAAGCATTTCTGACTGGAAATTATGTCTTACATTCCACTTGTCTGTGTGTGTGTGTGTGTGCGTGTGAGGGGAACTATGTGTGTGTCTGTCTCTCATGTAGACCTTCGCTATGCACGTATGTATGTCTGAGATTCTGAAAAGATCATTCTCACAACTCTTATCTGCCACGTGGAGAGTAGAAATAATGTTCCCTTAATTGTATAATTATGTTTCACTTCCTTGAGAGCGTTTCTCTCAGAGATAGCTACAAAAAGCAGGCTCAGCAGGCTTGATCCTCAGCTACAGCAACCCGGATATTCATGTTTCATCAGCATGTAATGGTTACTCGCAACAGGTTATTACTATAATAATAATAATGATAATAATAATAATAATAATAATAATAATAATAATAATTATTATTATTATTATTATTATTATTATTACCATTATTATCATTGTTATTATTATCATTAATATTATCATGATGATGATGATGATGATGATGATGATTATTATTATTATTACTACTACTACTACTAGTAGTACTATTTTTATTTTTATTTTTCGAGCGACCAATTTTTGGTCGTCCCTTGCTAGCTAGTAATCCTGGTTTAATCCTTTTCCATGGATTTCTGAGAAATTAGATGCAAATTTCCTTCTTTTACGAGTTTGATTTTACCTTCGCGAGCTTTCCTCTATGTTGTATGCAGGCTTCGTTAGACTGACGTTGACTCGCCGTAGATGGGGTATTGGCAGACCTGCTTCACGGAGCACGCGAACGATTTGCGAAGGACGCGAATGGCAAAATCCAACATTAGGAACAGTTTTTTTCTCCGAATGTATGTCGACAATGAAGCTTCTTGCGCAACTTGTACGAAGTTCTCACGACGTATGTGCGAATGTCGTGTGTACCATTGCTAAAGTACAGCATGTTACGTACACGAAGAACACGCGACGGAAATGCGAACAACGTTTTTTTTTTTTTTTTTTTTTTTCCCAATAATCATGGGAGAAATGTTTCCAAGGAGAGATGATAGCTGTCTTGAGTTGAAATTTTTCTCTTTCCTGCTCTCCACCCAGGAGTATAAATGGGTACCCGGTAGGATGAGAAAGCTTATGTTGGTTGATCAGCATGTGCGCGTCTGTAAAAATGGCTGCGACTGGCTGGAATGCTCCCCAGGGAGTGGAGAATGAGCACTGTTAGTGCTGGTTGGAAATAAGGTATCCAGTGACCGGGGTAATAATAGTCTGTAAAGCGCATTGAAACCCTGAAGTGTGTGAAATGCGCTATATAAAAACCAAGTATTATTATTATTATTATTATTATTATTTCTACTTTCTTTCCCTTTCATTTCTCTGTTGTGTGTGTGCCTACAGTTTTTATTTTCCTGAGGACCTACCTCCACTATTAAATCATTTGATTTTTTGCAGTTTCTCCCACACGTAATCTTTTGTTTCAAATGTAATTTTGGCATACTTCAGAATCATTTTAAGTGTATACAGTGATTTTTTCTTTCTTTTGTATGTCAAACATTTCGTTCTCTTTGCTGGTCTTCATTATTTTTTTATATAGTTGTCAATAGTTGTTTGATGTGTGGATGTATGCTACAATTTTGATCTGTAAAAAACGTAGAGCTTTAAAGAGGTCATGAATATCCGCCAAACATGCGCTAAGCTGGTATCTCACTGAGCGGCGAACGTTTGCGAACGTAGCGAATTTGAGATTCGCCAACTTTTCTGACGAATGTTTGCGAAAAATCAAGGTTCGCTTCTGCCATTAGCAACAGTTAGCGACTTTTAGCGATGTTTAGCGACAATTAGCAACACTTCAGCGAACGTTTGCGAAAGTGTTTGCGAAACACAGGTGGCGACTATTAGCGACTGTTAGCAAATGTTAGCGACAGTTTTGCAAATATTAGCAACTGTTTGCAAATCCTTTGCGACAAGTACCACGCGATTATGTATAGTCAGACCATAAAACGAACGTACAACCTTCCACTAAATTCAGATCTCTTGTGACTACCGTTCAAGATGGATTTCCAGAATATGGAAAATAAATTTCTGCCAAGAAGAGGCTCAACGTGTTGCTATCCTTGAAGAGCTGCTTTGTCAGGCTGCTGCTACAGCTATTGTGCAGCATAAGAGAAAGAAGATAAAGAAAAACAAGAAAGGAAGAAGAAAAGAAAGACTGTTTGGGTCAGAGAGTGGTTGTTGCAGAGAACAGACTTTGGTCAATATGAAAAGCTTTTGCAGCAATTACATGATGGAGATGTCAAGAGCTTCAAGAACTTTCTTAGAGTGTAACCTTGTCTGTTTCAGAAGCTGTTACATAGGAACCATATGGTAACTTGTTCACAAAAAGTGGCGAATCAAATAAAAATGTTAGCGACACTGTATTACGACCGTTTGCAAATTCTTACGAGTGTTTTGCGAATGTTTGCAACTGTTAGCGAAAATACAAATTCGCAAAGGTTCGCAAAGAAATTTTGAACATGTTCAAAATTTCTTTGCGACAAGAAAAACTGTTTGCGACACTAAAAACCGTTTGCGAACTTTCTTGCGACTGTTAACGAAACTTTTGCAACCCTTTACGAACCCTGGCGAATTCCCAAATTCGCTACGTTCGCAAACGTTCGCCGCTCAGTGAGATACCCCCTTGGACGTTCGTGAGAATGTCTCAAAAGGTACGCGAACAGTTTGTGGTTACGTCGTTAAATAATAGGAAAAACTTCGCAGACTTCGCGAAACATACGCGAGGCATTCTCCTTAAGTTTCGGGGTCTGTTAAGGGTTTCACGAAGATTTTCCGAACATCGCGCATGTCTTGCGAAGGTCATGCGCATATGACGAGGCTTTAAAGACACTTTCGAGAACAAATCACGAGCAAATCCCGACCAAGTGTGCGGGAAAGATTCGCAAAAAAAAAAAAAAAAAAATCAATTTCGTTTTGAAATTATTCTCGCCGAAGTAAAAACGACATCCGCGAACAATTGACGACGCTTCCGAACCTCCGCGTTCGTTTTTTTTTTTTTTTTTTTTTTTTTCGGTGAGGGGATGACATATGTATTATTCAGTTTATATGTGTATGTTTTAATATACATTATAATGTATATGTATCATAATTTTCATTTATAATAGTCATGTGCATTGGACCACATGGAAGAACAGAATCATTCTAATAATGAATCTGAAATGGGTAATCTATCCATTTTGTAATCTTTGATTATTCATGTATGATTTAAGTTTTCTGTGTATCTTACATGTGAAATTGAAAATAAATAAATACAACAAAAACAAAAACATTTCGTCCATGTCTCCCTCTTCTCCTAATTCTATTCATCTGTCTATTCTATTCGTTCATGCTGAATGTTATTACCTAACAGATTATAATTTCAACCTTCATCTTACTGATGCCAACACATACGACTACAGCTGTTACCATACAAACACACACACACGAACACACACCCACACGCACAAACACACACACCCACACGCACACACACACCCACATCAACACACACACACACGCACACACACAGCACGAACTCATAATATGTGATGTCACTGCTTAAATCATTTCAAATACAAATCATTTCCTCAGCTCTGCAGTATGCAGGTGTAAAACCTATCCTCATACTTTCTCAGCATACAGGCCTACTTGGTGCTAGAGAAGGAGAGGCAACTAAAGCTCTCCTTTGAAGTCATGCGCGGCACCGCCGAGAAGTTATGCGTTCAACTACAGGTGTTACCCATGTGCTTTGACAAAAGAGAGCATCAATTATCGGACTAGCGCTCGTACATCTAGAAATATTTGCTCCTACTGCAATTCGCTCTCTCCTTCAATGTGATGGCAACAATGAATTTGTGTACCTTGAATTGGAGCAGCGAATCAAAATGCAGTGTAAAACTCACAATTTTAACAGCAAATAGTTTAAAAACACGCTGGAACACGCTTTAAGGGAGTACTTTATTTGAAAGATCAAAATATCCCTTATTAAAAGATAGACAAATTAACATGCGGAAATGTGCGCATTACAGAAAAAATTAGGTTTTTAAGAGGGCCTAATCTTCATTTCCTTTCGATTTGCGAATTACGAAGAAACTAGAAATACATGTTAATAATATTGAATTCTTTCCTAAACTATTCTAAATCAATTCGAGTATTTCACATAAAATTTTGCGGTGAAATAAAACTTGTAATTCAACGAAAGGTGAAATGCGTTCTTCGTCTCCGAACTTCGTCTTGCAACTAGAGCGGTGCCGAGCATGACTTCAAAGCGTAATGGAATGCTAGACATCCCATTGTAACGCCTTGAACCCAAACATGTGTTTGCATGAATTACGAAGAGTTGCCACTCCATCTCTGTAACACCTCCCTGATCGGACACATCATGATGCACTATACATGTAGTACATGAGAAACATGCAAACTTTAGACAATGTACAAGACATGCCTTTCAGTAAAGTTGGCTTGAAAAGGGTAAAAGCATGTTATTTACAGTGCACTCCCGCAATAAGGAAGCCCTCGGGGACGGGCGGTTTTCTTTCATTATACACTTTGTATCGAACTTTTGGTAAATCTGAATGGTGTATACAGTATAATTTGGGGACTTGGATTTTGTTTGTGGTTGTACAAGTATTTAGCTATAACTGTGCTCCTTATAATGGGAGTACACTGTATTTGATAACACATTCTCCCCATCTATTATGATAAAACAAGTAAATACATGACGTAACAACACGATGTAAGCATGTGAGAAAACTGGGAGCCATTTATTACAAGTGCTTTGAGAGTGTAATTAGCAGAATGGAATATGCAAAATGTGCAGAATGGACAATAAAGGCATACATAATAAAATTGATATCAACTGTGAATCTACTGTGATCCTAGAATATTCATTGGCAATTTGGCATCTTGTTTTTGTACAAAGCCAGTATTAAGAAAAGAAAAGATTGATCAAAATGCTGCCAATGAAACTCCCTTACAGTGGGACCACCTGCAGTCTGATAAAACATTAATTCATTGATATTCCAAGAAAATTTCAGTGATCCATCACTGAGATGCCTTAAAAAAATGCCCAGTCTAAGAGACAGATGGTGGTTAAAGATAATATAAAGTTTTGGTATTACCTCAAAAGTTTCCCTGAATTTCCTTGTCTTAGTTTGTGTTTCAGGTTAAAGTACCTTTCATATAACTAACACTGTGAGACTTACTCGCCCCAAAGTGCTCTCATGTCTTAGTAATCATTCAATAATGGTTTCGTACCAGAACCGCCGCCGTACGACGGCGGCGAGGTAGTACATGTACACGTATTGTGCGAGATAACTGCGACCAGCAGCGTGCAGCCCCATATGCATACTGTGTAGCTAACTGCGACCAGCAGCCCCATACGCATAGCTAAATGGGGCTTCGCATTGTAGCTTACAGGATCATGACAGATTTAGTATCGCGGGTAAATATCAACTTAAAATCCAAAAATTTCTTCAATTTGAAGACTTACCAGTTAAGTTGAAGTGTTTAAAACAGGCTTTGGGCAACGTTTTGTTTTGCCAATAGTCCCTTTCTGTTCGAATTGATGACTGAATGTGACTCGGTCGAGAGGACCTTGGGAGAACTACACTGAATTGACGGCCAGCGCATGCGCACACAAACATCTTATCCGTTCATGGATTTGAAATTTGTTCGCATGTGATGTGTGCGTATGATGCGCTGGTCGTAGTAATCAGTGTATGTAGCTCTCCCAAGGTCCTCTCGACAGAGTCACATTCAGTCATCAATTCGAACAGAAAGGGACTATTGGCAGAACCAAACGTTACCCGAAGCCTGTTTTCAAGACTTCAACTTAATTGGTAAGTCTTCAAATTGAAGAATTTTGTGGATTTTAAGTTGATATTTACCCGCGATACTAAATCTGTCATGATCCTGAATGCTACAATGCGAAGCCCCATTACGCTATGCGTATGGGGCTGCTGGTCGCTATGCGTATGGGGCTGCTGGTCGCAGTTAATTGCATGATTACTAAGAAATGAGAGCACTTTGGGGCGAGTAAGTCTCACAGTGTTAGTTATATGATAGATACTTTGACCTGAAACACGGAAATTCAGGGAAACTTTTGAGGTACCAAAACTTTTTATTATCTTTAAGTTTGGGTGAGCAATACAAAGCAAGAGCAAAATACAAGCAGAAAGTAGAGCTGTTACACTTCCATGCTCATTGGACACATTGTAATTAAGTATGAAATACTTTAACCAATTGAGACCCATGTACCTCTCGAAAGGTTAATTCTTGCAACTGTACAGCGCTATGGGGTTTTCGGTGCCAATATGCACTCGGAGCACGCAAAGGGCGAAGCCATCTCCTCCAAAATAACTGTAAATCCCCATACGGATTTATCATGGCTAACGTAATTCTCAGGAGAACTTTGCTAGGCTCCACTCCAGACTCTCTAAATAAAAGGTTTTCCTAGTGACATGTTTTACCACATCCATTCTCCTTCTCAAAAACACAACACTGAAATACTGAGCACACATCAATCCTTGTAAATTATTGAACAGGCACTTTTCGAAATTAAAAAAAAAAAAGGAAACAAAAATATAGCATTAACAAATCTGTAAGAATACAAAGATTAAAAAAACAATCTGTAAGAAAATAAGAATCACTAAAATGTGTGACTTAAAAATTACATATTGATAGTACAAATCAAAGTTAATACTGATCCAAGCTGCAAGGCGTACAGTTAAATTACAAAGTAAGTGTGATTGATGAGTACAAGGCAGTTGTACTCTTTTTGCTTATGATCATTACACAGCTGCACAAAATATGTAATATTGCCAGGTTTACGTGGCAACAATGCATCAAATGATGACCATTAGGTTTGGCATGATGAATACGTACACACACACAAACACACATTAAAAAAAAAAATCACAACGAAATAGTTGAGTAACAGAGGCTGCATAAATGCAAAAAGGCAATGAAGAGAAATGTATCTGGACATGAAAATGATGAACAAGTGCTCTTAAAACGAACACATACGTATCGGTTACAGATACATACGAAGTAACAAAACATAATTACAACATGCTATAACATTGTCTTATATTTTTGAATACTTATCTTCTTGTAGTCAAAAATAGGCCTATCTGACCACAAGTTCATTTACAGTACTATCATTTGTTGCCTCAAGATGATACGTTATTAATCAAGTAACTGCCATTTTATAGCCTGGTGTAACTTTTGATAAAAGCGATGAAAATATGTGTAATAAAAGAAAGAAAAAAAGATGACATAATTTCACTTTGGCACTTGAAAAACATTTTCGTAGACATAATGTAAAACATTTTTGTAGAAACATGTAAAACACTTATACTGCACCTTCCAAACAAGATGATTTCAAAACACCTGTCAGTAAAAAAAAATACTGTGTGTATCAAGTAAGTGGATTATTTTGTACTAGTCTAGTGTTTGTATATTCAGAAATGAATTGCATAAACCCTTCAATTTAAGCTCTGCTATCCCAGTCCCACCCATAGGAAGAAAAAATCATCAAACCTGGAAGATATCTGATAATGCCAGGGTTATGATTTCTCTACTGAGGAGGAGGCAAGCACTGAATTTGGCACTACAGTTTGTATACTGGAAAGACACTTGTATGAACACTACTTTTACACTGATGTCACCATCTATAGTACAAAGGCAAGCAACAACGATGATTGTGAGCATGTTGGTAAAAGATTAAACAAAAAATGGATACATATGCATGAACAGATCCATATGGAAATAATCATGATTAACCTAGAAAAAATAATCATGATTAACCTAGAAAAAAATAAAATCATAATAACAAAAATCATTCTTTGTCTTCTTAAAAAGCAGCCATGGATAGTCTTACTTTCTCCTACACTTACCAATATACAAGAAACACACTTTTATCTGCATGATAACATATTAACTTTTTGTTCTGGCCAAACAATATTTACAGTATATACACATGTATACAGTAAAGATCAGCAACAAATCTCATGGAAAATTGTTCTGAAGTATGGCATAGTGATGTCAGTACTGGTTAATCATTACTTTCCACAATCTGTCTATGGGCATTTCCGTGAGTTGTGCGACATGACCACCAAAATTTTACCCGCATATTTCAGGACAACTGATAATCTTACTTTATTAGCCATAGTTTGAAGTGTGTGAAACCAACTTTACCTTTAAGAAAAGTTCCCTTTTGTGCATTTTTATACCTTTTGAAACCAGAAAGCATTTTTTGACCTAAAAATCCCTAAAAATTCATTTTTGTTGCTCTTTGTGATTATTTTTTATATTTGAGGCTCAAATCAAACTTTGTTTGGTTTTACAAATCAAAAATATATTAATCTAGCAGTAAATAAAGTGGAGACCTCGATATCAGATATGTACTTTGGACACCAGCGTGCTCTTACATAGCTCGAGAAGCTGCTGTAACGTGAGTTACCGAAACATGAACTTTTTAACCTAGCAATTTTACTATGCCCAACTGAGACATGGTATTTTGGATTATCAAATAACTATGCAGCACACATCCAAGAAATATGATGGGACTTATAGTCTTTGCTTCAAATTCTCATAACAGAGGTCTTAAAATTGTAACATGAGTTACCATGTAACGTGAGTTACCACAATGTAACGTGAGTTACCGACATGATTTTTCTTTAATACCAAGAAATGATATGAAGGTTGTGATTGTAAGTAACCAATGAGTACATGATTACTGAACACTTGTATTAAGATTCTATTTCCAGTAGATTGTTATTCTCTTGGTCTCTCTCCATCACCAAACCCAACTGGTCTACATGTACAATGTATTAATTACACATGTTCATCACATGTTAACTTCTGAAAGAAACTGTTCCATATTTACTATTTAATATTACAGTGCATGTATACTGATCTGTTACGAAAGTTGTTAAAAGACACTGTATTTCTTTTAAAGCTGCATGGACCTTGTTCCAGCAAATTATCAAAATTTTGTGATAACTATTAATAGCCTCCTGATTGGGATAATCACTGCATGATTACTCTTGAGAAGTTCTTGTTTTTGTAATTCAAGTGATTACTACAATGTATTTGACATTTCATAGTTTATACCTACCTGTATAGACCAAAGCAATTGTTTATGAGGCTGAAACATTTACATACGTACGAACAGAATTTTCAGATTGGAGCTCGCTTCCTGCTGTTTTTTCTGAGATTTTTGAGAACTGAACATTGTGAATTTGACACGCTTATGTGTTTTATACTACTCTACTCTGAGGTTTTAGCTATATTGTTGCAAAATCCTACAATGAAACTTTTCCATGTTTACTATGATTTACTTTACATGCGGATCTATTACCAAAAACTTGTTGAATGTGAACCTCATTATCAGACATTTTCTTTAAGAGCTGGACAGTCATGTACCTTAAAGCAAATTATCAATTTTTTGTGATATTAATAGTTAGCCTCCTGATCACAAAATATTTACTATTCATGTTTTTCTTTGGGATTTACTGCTTCAGTCTGCATGATTACTCTAGAAAATACTGGTATACTTTTTACATGTATGTACAATTTAAATAATGGCTTGACATTTCATAGACCAAAGCCATTGTTTTTTAAGGCTTAAACATTTATGAACATGTTTTATTAAACTGATAAATACTGGTAGCAGATAACTAAAATTTATCTGCAGTTTCTGTAATTCAAGTCTAATTTCTGTACCAGTTTAGTATAAGAATTTGTAAACAAATCAAACATACAAACAACTGATTATTGAGTAATTCAAACAATTATCAAATAATTGGAATATAAATTGCATTGTTTAAAAGTTAAAAGATTTATTGAAATATTCATTTCTGAACCTTTAAACTCTCCACAGACTACATGTACAGGTCTCTAGTCTCGTGACTCAGTGTATTAAATGGAATAGTTTAAGGATGACTTGTTTTATCTAGATAACCTGAAATCCATTTAAATCTAGTAAAATAAAAAAACAATCAAATCAAATTCTCAATTAAATTCTCAATTTCTGATGCATTTGTTAACTGAAAAAGAGTGTAATTTAATTAAATAGACTCTGTTTCATATCATTTTGTTGAATACAATTTTTGTCTCAGTACAAATGAAAGCTTGGAAAACGACTCAATTAGAAATGAAATTTATCTTCAAGTTGGTATTCTAAATGTAAAGTTTCCTGCCTTTTGGTAATATCATGGATAAAATGGGATTAATTACTGTCAGATCAATGTTCAAATCAATTTAGATTCTTAATTCATGGAGTTTCTTTGTGAAAAAAAGTTGTCTTGGTAAGTTTTCTTTGGATTATTAAGACAAAAAATCATCTTGTGATCATGTGGACAAACTGTAACGTGAGTTACCGTAACGTGAGTTACCGCTTCACATGACGATACCTGGAGAATGTAAGACAATTTGAATTTTTACCATACTCGGTGATGTATGTTGTTAGTCCATGACTTTGACACAATAGACTTTAAAGTCTCTCTGTTTCTTGTTTGAGGAAACTTTTGAATATAAGACATGCCAAATTCATGCATGTCCAAATTATGTAACGTGAGTTACCGACATTTGTAGTGTTTTTTCTCATAGTTCTCATAAGAGTCTGTGGATGTAATGTTGCTGTGAGGTAGGGTGGAGGTGCATGATACTCATTCACATATTGTAACTCATATCACTAATTAGGTTTTAAGGATATTGATCTCAACGACCTAATTTTGAGTTCAAAATGTAACGTGAGTTACCGTGGAAATGCCCCTATATACAATGTCAATGAATGTTTGAAAGTACAGTTCAATGAGAGTCACACAACTTTTTAATACAGGTATGTCTGGATGATAACAGGGCTGCCAACTCTCACTCATTGAGAGTGAGACTCACTCATTTTGGTCCTTTCTCACTCTAAAACTTTATTTCATTTGCATGCACTTCTATTGATCTCACTTATTTTGACTCCTAAATTATAGCATTGGCCTATGTGTATGGGAGTCTCACTCTCAACTAGTTTCCAATGTTGGCAGCCCTGTGATAAACTGGCCATTGAATTTCTAACATCACATATGTCAAATATTTTGCCATTAAGATGTTTCCTGAAGAAAATTTTGTGAGTGGTTGAATTTGCAATTGGGAATGCATATATTGTACCTCTTGTATGCACTCAGCATATACCAGTTGGTACATTATTAGGGAGTATCTGGCCAGGGGGGTTCATGTTCTGGAGGAAAAAAGTGCCCGCTGCTACTGTAGTGTAACACTAGGCATAAGTGAGCCGTAAGTGAGACGGTACAGCCAGCGTACACAAACACAGTGTCCCGGGCGGTGGTCAATAATAACCTGGCCAACTCAGTTGTTCTGAGTGGGGTACTTGAACCCCTGGTAGAGGAAATGCTACCAAAAGGTGCACATACAAATGATAGTATGCTAGGCATCTGCTTACATGTTGCATGAGCACACCACTCCCATACTTTGTGCTCGTCTGACTAAAGGGCAACATCTGGGCAAGTTGTTAATTCATCATATTTTTTGAACTCACAAAAAATTGCAAAACTGAGACTCCCCTCCCCCCCCCCCAAAAAAAAACAAAAACAAAAACAAAAACAAAACAAAACAACAACAACAACAACAACAACAACAACACAGCATCAAGATTAAAAATAGCTCTCAGAATTTGGACAAGGCTTTCGATGAACAATGCCAGTATGTTTGCACTTGTCCACACAACACTACCCCAGCTAGTGGTGCTTTGTGAGTGGAAGCCCATTACTTAGTACAATAACAGTGAAGATTATGCCATTCTCTTCTATACAATACACTGGGTCACAATTCTCCAGGCACCCCACTTATTTTATCTAGCTAATCACAACTCCATTAGTGCTTACAAAAGAACAGGTAATTATTGGCTATTCACTTAACAAAGCTTTCACCCATCAAAAGGCACGCTTGTACAGACAGACACAGATCTATGTACACAGACACACACACAGACACATACACAAACAATGGCAGGTCACAGAAAGTCCCCTCCATGGGTCACTCTGTGTAGATGTGTTTATCCAGGACGAATTAAACTTCCTTTCAAACTGGATTTTCTTCTCACTTTTCTGGCTTCCGTTCACTTCCGTTCACTTCCGTTCACTTCCGTTCACTTCCGTTCACACAGGACTAGCGTCACTACCTCAAGGTATGTGAGTGATACCTCCCAAATCTCCCTGCCTGGACCGATTATCATCCATGCAACTAAAGAGAATGTGACAAAATATTGGTCCAAAAATTGCCAATATCAATTTTCTTGGAATTCATGAGGCAGGTGGTAGAATAATATTGCTTGCATTCTTTTTTAAGATCCCGGAACACTATCAGATTAATAGATTAAAAAGTACAGTCTAATTTGCAAGAACATAAGCCTCCAAAGTGAACCAAAGAGCAATCCTGGTATTCCCATGGAATGCAATAATATTACTAATGAAAATACATTTTTTTCTCTTTTTTTTTTGGTAAAGAATGGAATGCAAACTTCACAAGGTATATGTACAACTAAGTGAAAACTTTGAAGGGACTTAACCATGTTAGTCTGAACAATTTTGCTCAAGCTTTAGATTGAATTACATATCAAAGCTAGTAGCTGTAAAAGCAGGTGGTGCGGTGCTTATAAACACCAGCAGATTGATTCCTCCTGGTTAAAACAGCCATATTAATTGCAAAATTTGCATACCCAGGTACTGTAAAATATGATATATTTGTGGCATGAATTTTTCGCGAATTGGCGGCGGCGGCCTTTTTTGCGGCATGAAATTTTTGCGAACTGCCACTGGCATTCAATGCATACAGTGTAGACAAGAACTTTCGCCTGCATTTTAATTTCGCGAATCTTGGCGCTCGCGAAATTCGCGAAATTAAAATGCACGCGAACATTTCTCGTTTTACAGTAGATAGTCCTACTATCAACAGGCATATTCAGTTCCAGATCTATTTGGAGTTATTTGGAGTTCACAAAGAGCTGACATCTCTTAACATTTAAAAAAACAACAGCTTTGAGTCCTACCATCAAGATCACCTATTTTTCAAAAACAATAGACTTTAGTACTGACACAGGTTGGATACAATGTATCTTTGTGTATATTAAAAGTTTTGGAATGGAACAGCGGATGAATGAAAGACTGAAGAGGGATAAAATCTATCAATTACCAATCATTGCACAATTTTGGTGATTAACTAGTCTTCAACACATGGTTCCAGTTATTGCTGTCCAATTTACAGGGGGAAAATGGGGCAGAGAGTGACAATCCTAGTAATTACACTAGCACTATAATGCTTTTGGACAAAAGATTTAAAAAATGTATATAAGTAAAACAAATTATAGAAAAAGATATTGCATACTCACATCATCCTTCATTGTATCAAAGAAATAAAAATGCTATATATTAGCATTCAGACCAAACTATTAAAATAGCTCTTCCAAAGTTTGATTAGTATTTTCTTTTCATCATGTTGTACCCACAAGCTGTTGAACTTTGTCCTACTTGTATAGAAATGTAGGCATGACAGAAGATTTGTTGTAATTATTGAATACACTTTCTGAATTTTTGGCTGGCTAGAACTCCATATGAATTAGGAGAGTTGTTATCTCAAACAGAAACACAATAAAATGTACTCGTGGATTACTTGTTGCATGAGAGCCTAAGACTGCTGCCACAGTGTGAAAGGCATCCACCAAAGACATGCTGGGCATTGGGATATTACAGTGCCAATAGCGGTGTTATCATTCTCAGCAGTATTGATCATGAAGTTATTACACCTAGAATTCCTGCTGGATAAAATCTTGTCCAAGGCAAGACAGAAAGGCAAAATAAACAACTACGATCTACAGGTACCTACACTGAACTAAAGCAAACTGATCAAGGTCTTTAGGCATGATGATTTCTATTACAATAGCATTCAGCAGGCTGGTTTTGTGTGTTTTCAAAATTACACCTTCAGAGTTTACAGAAAAAAACAAAACAAAATGGTGGTGACAGCTACATGTATTTCAGAACCCCTGCAAACAAAACACAGTGTGCAATCCACAAGTGCTGTATACATGCAATGTGCATGAATACAATGTGTATATACAGTAGCACAACCAGCAGTGAACTGCTAAAATTTTCACTGGCCTGAGACGATATCTGACTGTCGGATCTGCCGCTCGCCCTCCATGAGGAATATCTGGCACGCCTTGTGGAGAAGGTGCACACCGACCTGCCTCTTCTTGCTCGCCGTCCATGAGTGAGAGACGCCATAGTAGTCACCTCGCTTGGCATTTGTCAACCGTGTCAATCCTACGATATCACGTATGGCGTGACAGAAAGATGGGGGGATGAGGAAAGAAATGCTAATGTCAGTAGGATCATTCATGTGAACACAGAAACACTCCATTTCACAACTTAATGCAATCTGTTATATTTTCACTGCAGCTGACGAAAATAACATCTTGTTTCTTTCTTCCAAAAGTATTTTGCTTAAGACTCCAAAGACATACATGTGAAGGCACAACTATGCATCTTCATTTACAGTTGTGATTGAACACAAACTTTTTCACAAATTTACTGTCCAGTATCTAGTAGCATACTGAAGTTGATAATGTGAAAGGTTTATTAGTGATTTAGATCTTGTTTTCCCTACTCATCCTGGAAATTCTTAGAGGAACTTCATGTCAAAAATGAAAATTTCACAATGATTTTTAACCAATTTTCCATTGCAATCAAGCAGCAATGAAAACCTCTGGCGAGCATTTCACAGTGGGACTTCAAAAACAAAGCAATTATCTTTTGCGTAGCTGTGAGAGCATTTGTTAACTAGAGGAGCTTGCTCAGCAGCTAAAGGAATCCAGAGTATGAGTTTGGAAGGGAGACTATGCAATGTGATACTTTTATTGCCTTAAATGACATAACAGCTTGTGACATGCCAAACATTATACAAATATTAAACACACTGAAATCTATTCATAATACACAGGCAGTGCAACTGAGTGCAGATGAGCAGGCATTAGTAGCAGATAGCAGTATGTTAATGCCTGGTGAAAGCTATATTCGGGCCTATAGGCAAACAATAAAAGACTGATTTGATCAGGATCCATACATGTATTCCCGTTTTATAACTCTTTCTTCACCAAAGCCATAAGATTTCAAGTATTTGCGAGGACAATCTGAAGAAATACAACTCAGTGTGATGTATGTATGGAGCCACTGACTCACCGAGGGCATCGATCATGCACGCCTCTCTCGTATACGCCTCCACGGGGATGACGTTCTGGAAGATGTGGAGAGATATAACGCCCATTCCTCCCGACCAGATGTCCAAGATGTGGAGAACTTTCTTACCGGGCTGGAGAAAGAAACAGACAGACAGACAGACAGAGAGAACACGAGAAACATGTGCATTATGCCACTAAACTGTGTATTGCTCTGTCAGTAAAATGCAGCAAGAGAGTGAGCAAAAATATCCATTAATAACATGTTTTCTGTGCAATGTACGTCTCTACTGAGTTTCAAGAGATTATCACATTGAAAAATATTTATTTCATCTATGTATCACATATTGCTGGTGTTGTGATTCTGCAGCAACAAGCAATATACTGTATATCTCACATATCTTGGGGTGGTTCTATTTTTGTAAGTCGACTGATGTTGTGATATTTACAACGCATCAAAACACTGCCTCCTACGACACAAGTATCATGAAATCATTAACTTTGCTTCTTCTTTTTTTAAGTGGATGCACAGTTCTCATTCAACCACTATGCCTCTTAATCAGGCACCCACAAAATATGTGAGCTTATGTCTTTTATGAAAATGAATAATGACAAACACACAACAAAAACCTCTCCATCACCATCAAAGCTTGAGAAAAAAAGAGATAACCGCGCCTTTATGTATGATCATCAAACACATGAAATGTTACCATACCATGTTTTATTCACTGTCATACCTTCTTGGCCATGGTCTTGTTCTTGTGATGCAAAGCTTCTTCAAAGTGAGCATAAGGTCGCGACCTCTTGCCCTTTCCCACATAGAAGATGGCAGAGACGAATGTTGTTAGTGTCTCCAAATGAGTCAGGTTGGGGTATCTACATGTGATTGATGAAAGACAATGATAAATATACGGTACTTATTCTATCTGATTGACAAATTGCCCTACATTGACACAAATACATACAGTTGTATCAGTGTTTTAGTAGTAGCCATGACAAAAGAAGTCATGGGCATTCATACTTGAGCAGGAATCGAACCTACAACTTCCTGATCACTGGACAGGCGTCATATCCACTACACCACCAACCTTCTGCCCAATAGCCAGTGCTGTTTCTAATCCTCATAGCATGTGGTAGGTACTCCATATTCATTCGAATTTGGATATACAGTACATATCAATGCACTAACCATCACAGTTCAAACCCCATCATGCTGTGCTGCACGCTTGATTTCGTTTTTGGTAAACCCCATAAAAGTGAGTCCTTTTTATAGTATGTAATTGCATCATTTACAATCTTGGCAATCAATCAATACAGTGCACTCCCGTTATAACGAACACGGTTATAACGAAATTCCGGTTACAACGAAATGAAATTTAGGGCCGCAACATTATCAACTCTATGTATTTTTATTGTTTCTTCATTCGGTTATAACGAAATTTCGTTATAACGAAAGAAAACTGCCGGTCCCGAGGACTTCGTTATAACGGGAGTCCACTGTACCACAAATAAACATGAACACTGTTCACTATGAACAGCTTTCCAGCGATGCAAAGGAGCATTGTCATAAGAATCATTTTGAAATGAACTGTGTGAGCAGACAATTTTTAAACATTTGCATTTGCTTGTATTAGTGATTTGTGATAAAAGTTCCATTGGGAAGACAATGAAAACATTTTGTCTGCTTTTTCTTTCTTTGAAGACAGAAGCAGATTATTGTCTACTGACCAACATGGATACCCCGGGACATTGTACAAAAAATGAATCCCACAAGATATTTGTAACCTGTCCTCTCTTAATAACTACAAGATTTCACTCAATTACAAAATGTCAAGGACACTTCAACCGTTTCGGACGAGTCTCAAGTACATGTATACTCGGGCAAGTGTCTATGGGAAATGGTGTTGCAACAAAATCAGCCCATCCTCAACAGGTTAAGAGCTTGTACACTTTTGTATTAGGTCTCTGGGAGCTGTAAACAGGCAATGAAAGGGATGGGTCTCTACAATAGGAGGACTGTTTCGTTTAGGGGGCAAAGAGGTGAAACAACTGGTCACTGACCGACTTGGTAGATCCCTGGACACCCTCGGATCAAGCAACAGGTAGTTGAAAGAGGACTTGAGTTTGCCCTCCCTCCACTTCCTCTTTGGATCAGGCTTCTGGAACTGGCTCACCATCTGCATCTCCAGATTGCAGCGGTCCAGGATGGGCGTCGTGCCGTTTAGTACCCCAGCAAGCTCGTAGTGAAAGTCTGAGAGAGATCCAGCCAATCAATGCATAAATGTGTGTGTGTGTAGAAATACATGTATAATCATTAATCATAAGCTCCATTGAGCACACCTGTACAACGTAGCTTTTAAGATGTGGATGTATGGGTAGGTAGTATCTTCCAGAAAATGATGGAGAATACTTGTTATCTCTAGGGTTGCTGAGAAAAAAAAAAAGGACCTATATAAATGAAAATTTCATTTTAAGTGTATTCATGCCACATAACAATTAGATTTTATTTTCTCCCATTGTTCAAGTGGGGCACGTGTTATCTGACATTGCATAATGGTAGCTGATACACTATAGTAAATTTGCTCAGCAAAATCACTACAATGTTGTATAATTATTGCTGAGCATATCTAGCAGAAAACAAAATGCACTTCTAGGTTCTTGAAAAGCATACCAGTCTTATCTTACCATTTTTCCCTTGTCCCTGCTTCCGACTCAACCGCTCTGCAGCACTGCTGCCATCGTCTTTTAAAAGCCTCGCCAGGAGATTAAGGTATACTGAGCGTGTCGTTGCAGTTACTGGACCAGTGTCCTCACCATGTTCCTTCAACTTTGCCAAAATCTCTGCATTGGATAGCTTCACCAGTTCTGGTGGTACCACTAGTCTCTCTGGCTGGTCTGAGTCCAGGCTCTCTGACTGAAATGAGGTCCAGTCATAAACCACTGTCTGGTCACTGATTATGCTGAAGTCCAGCAGAGAAGAATCGCTTCCCAAAGCGGGCGGGAAGTGTTGCTCTATGAGTGATATGCCAGATTTTCGATTGTGATACACAGCGTGGGAGGACACCAACGGTTGGGCACTTTCCTGTGGGTTTTGCTCGGGATCGACTGCAGTGTGAAAGGATATCGCGGAGGAGTCTGATGATTCTGGATGGGTCTCTTCTGATGGACCTGAAGCATCTTCTGAGAGAGGATTGACCGATATCTCAGGACCAGATGCAGCCGATTCAGTCGGAGGTGTTTGATCTTGTGCAGCAGGCACTTCACTTGACCCCACACATAAGTGTCCTGCAGCTTCCTGCCCACATCTCTCTGCATCTTGTGGGTCATCCGACAGTTGGGATTCTTCATCACTGATGGCATCTTCAGGGCTGGAGCTGGAGTAAGAGTCAGGAGATTCCTCCTCATAATCGTCTTCCGCTTGTGAGAGGTGTGGCAGAGGACGGTGGAGGGAAGTCGCCATAGTTCTCCTCCGGTCCCTTGCTTTTGCTTTGGAAAAGAACACGGTGTGATCTGGCGAGGTGACATCCAAACCAATGCCCCCATGCATCCCGTCACCCCAAGATGCATTGTTATCATTTTCCGCATTCGAGTCAGACAAATCCTTACTGTCATTAGAGTCAATGCTTCCCTCTCTGTCTATTACTTTCTCCTGTGGACTCCCATCATCACTGAGGCAGTTGTCATTGCAGTCACTACGGTATGGGGACTCATGAGCAACGACAACGTTTGACACATTGCTGGGACACTCAGACTGGACAACTTGTTTTGTGCTTGAACTGTTCCCTGATGGTGACGAACTGTTACGACTCCTTAGACTGTAATTACTGATGCTAAATGACTCAAGTGCACAATCAAGGGTGTTTTCTACGTAGGAAGATGTCAATGTGTCTGTGAGGGCAGTCTCATGCTTAGGGAACATTATTTCCCAGTCCACACTATCTTCATCCCTGACTGTGTCAAGATCATTCAAACACGATTTCGTCACCGTGTCTCCGTCTGTGGAACTGATGATAGAACTAGTGACTGAGCAAGGACTCCAGGTTGCATCGTTGGTGACGTTGTACGCTTCCTGGTTGCTTCTTGAGGTGGGAGAAAGCTGGCTATGAGTTGTCTCAATCGTACAGCCCTGGGTGGATTCGTCTCTTGAGAAAGACTGCCAGTCATTTTCATTGTAGGGATCCGAGCCTGTTAAGCGTCAGAACAGAATCAACACATCAAAAACCATTGAGAGTTAAGACCACTTCTATGTCTTCATTCTATTGTTATCTTTCTAATTGATCAACGTGATTGTGAGCAATCGTATCTTTCCATACAGACTTGGCACTTACGTCACATAGTCATGAACATTCAAGTGTGTTTGCAAGTAAATCAGCCACACCGTAGCATGTGCGCTCTGTTCATTCTGCATGTTAAAACAAAACACTGTTGATATTAAATGTTAGAATACATTCACACGGAGGTAGGAACAGGCATATTTGTCAAAACAAAAGAGAAAAAAAGATATACTGTGTAAGGTTTTTTGAGACAAAACTATCATTCTGTTTCAAAGGTTTGTCCATGATAACACACTGTTTTTGTCTGAGAGTGAAATAACACATTTACATGTAGGACCCCTTTAGCATGATACAGTTTGTAAGTTAACGAATGTTTGTCTTTGTGTATGCTCTGTGATTCCAAATGAGAACACACACAATAAAAATGTGTTTTAGGAAAAAAAATGCCTCGCCTCCACAAGAAAAATAAACATTCATTGAAACATTCAGGTTTGTACATGTATAATGTCAGTGTACACTGTAAGTATGTGTAGCGTGTGTAATAACTGCTATCAGCAAAATACATTGGTAGGCCTACGAGCCATGGCAGCGTAAATTTGAAAGATACATTTTTAACATTCTTATGAGATAACAAAGTATATCTGAAATGTATGGTGAAGTCTCCTTTGGCGATGGTTTGCATTTTATTATTTTTGTTTTCCTGAGCACTTACCTGATGTATTTTCGCGAGATAAAGTTTGCCAGGATGACGGCGCCATTTCCAACTCTTCTCTCATCTGTCTGGTGTCTACCAATGCCTCCTCCTCTTCCTCCTCCTCACCCTCCTCCAAGTCGACAAGCCAAGACTCAAGGAGATTGATGCAATCCCAGTGGCCGTTGGTCCTGGCCATGCTGCTGGCCGTGTTCCCATCCTCATCCTGAAGGGACGGGTCCCCACCGTTGCGCAGCAGCACCTCCAGGGCCTGGAAACGCCCCCACGACGCTGCCACGTGGACCGGGGTCAATCCCTCCGTTGACCTTTACAATAAAGTGAGTGAACAATCTAATAATGCTGATGTGTAGGATGAGAGATTCTGCTTTGGAGTACTCTGAAACTTACAGGAGATTTACATGTAGCCTCATCCTTTTGGGACTGTAGGTATTGAAAGGTTCCCAATTATTTTAAAAGTTAGCAGTTATACCAAATTCGATCTCGTCAGAAAAGAAACAAATAATCTGTTTTTGTTTCTTGTGTTTTGTTGTTTGTGTTTTTTTTTTTTTTTCAAGAGCGTGCAAACCTGTAAATGTAATGATGTAAAAAACACAATTTGGAAATTTGCAGGAACTTGGCTGGGATGGTATTGCAACTTGACAATCTGCTCTTTGACTTTGAAAGTTGTGCTGTGGGGTAGCCATCCCAATTCTAGTACTACAGTGGGTCAGTGCAGATCTATACAACTCTACCTCTAGCCTAACCCTGCTTGCGATACACATGGATGCACGCACTCACTTTTAGGAGGCTGTCCCAAAAGGAACTCTTGCCAAGATCTGAGGCTGTGTACAATTGTACATTGTACTGGCAGGTTCTCATACCTTACATTAGGATCTCCTCCATGCTCCAAGAACAGCAATGTCATGTGCAGTGCATGTCTGGACTCTGATCCAACAGCGAGATGGAACGGGCTAACGCCTTCTGATGGCAAGATGAGATTTGGAGCAGCACTACCCTCCTCCAGTAGGCTGATAATCAAACTGTTTTCATAACAATGAAAATACGATGTACACTTACAAAGTGTAAGGATGCTTGTAAAATCACTGATAAATGCACATCTTACACTACAGTGCCTGACAAAGTCTAGATCCTGCTTGTGTCGGACTTAATGGAAATACACACAATTCTGAGCTTGGATATTAAATTTACCACTTCCTAGGATCCATTTTGAATGTCAACAAATGATTCATCCCACATGAATCTCAAAAACCTGTTTAAACTAATGACTGGACATTGGATTGCAGCCATTGAAGAGTGTACGTCTCCCTGAGCTGAGCCATAATAGCCACATTTCCAACTTGTAGGCCTATGTGTACAATGTGCATGTCATCTATGTACACTCGAAAGTATAGACGAGCACACACACACACACACACACACACACACAAACAAACAGGTTCAAGACAGAACAAAGCAGAAGACATCTTAGGCACTAGTAGTGGTACTGGTAGTGTACTTTCGCACCTGTAAGTTAAGTGTTACTACTGCCGACATTTTGTAACAAGGTGTAAATTTATGCCAATGGCTGCTTCAATTAAGAATTAATACAGCCCTTGCGCCCAGTCGCTGTATACATTGTAAATGGCTGTTGATTCGCACAGCGTCTGGTCGGGCTACTGTAGACTCTATCGTCTATCTACAACTTACAAGTAGTGAAACTGTAACTGTGTATCTACGTACCTGACATTTTCATCTGTGACGGCCTCAACTAGAGTCCGAGCCTGTCTCAGTTGAAGAAGTCTGCATGACGAAGAAGCCATCGTTCATGTTCCATCCTTCTTCATGTTCATTTGAAGAGCTCTCAATCTCATCAAAAGTCATCAGCCACCATACCATGACCACACTTGGTTGGATCGGCATCAACAGCTGACTAGTTTCTACTGGATTTCTAGAACTTTTCTATTAAATTCTAGACCTCTAACGTTAGATTTTGTTCTAAATGCTGTAGCTAGACTACTGCAGACAACAATCCAAACACTCAATAGTAACAGGAAGTAACCACCCAGACATTCTGACACGAAGAAATTACAAGTTTGTACTTTGTCAACATGGAACAGACTGTACACTACCACAGCTGCGCTGCCTGCTGCATGTATCAGTGTATGAGGCCGCGAGGGGCCACTAACTGACACTTCACTCCTTCTTGTCGAAATCTCCTGACCATTTCCCGCAGTTTCCGTCCTATTATCCGACATTTGGAATTAACGTTACAGAGAATCGGGTACAATGCATGCAGAATCTGATTGATAACATCGAGCTCGGAGGCAGAGTGACGATCGCGATGCCGCCGCACGCCGTGAAATAGCAGCGGGTCGGTCGGCCCGCGGCGAGAAGAGAGAGAGCGTTCACGCGGCCCTAGCGCCCGCGGCCGGTCCGCGGTCGATCCGGCCGTGTACCTTGTACATTATCGCATCGTCTAGTGTATGGTATGGAACGCCCGTGGTGTTACAAAAAAGATTAATAAAAAAACAAAATAAATAGATAAATGCTCAAATCAGCAGTTTTATCTCTGTCTGGTTTCTATAATAATTACTCTGTGAAAGCATCAGACAAAACAGTTGATTAGGTGTTTCAGCTCTACACGAACAACTAAAAAACTACTGGTCAAAAGTTTTCATTTTGCATGAACAGATTAGAAACTTATAATGTGCTATTGTAAGCAAACCAGTCTCTCACCAGGGGTCTTATCTCTGCACATGCGGGAATTTCTCTTTGAGAACCATCATAAACATCACAACAACCGCGTCCCCGAACCTCACGGGCTGTCGGGATCCTTGCAAACAGTTTGATAGGCCTACTAGCTAGAAAAAGGAAATCATTTTTTATGTTGTCTTTGCGTGGACTAAATAATAGGGAAGATAATTTCACACTTACTTGTTTTGCGCTCCCACGGTTTGAATGACACAAAGTACATAACTGCGACGGTGTTTTGTTTTTAAATATAGTGTATACACACACTTCTTGCTTTAGAAAACAATAAAACTATTAATGATCGAATACTTGAATAATCTATATCAAGCAGTACACATACATGATCATTATAAAGTATAGTTACAACATGGATAGTGTGTACAATCCGAGTATAAAACATGATAATAACGCCGTGAATCAACTATGTGTTTATACGAATAACAACCTTGCGTATTGTTTTATTTCCCGCTGTTTCGCATAGCAATAAAATCTTATCAACACAATGTACACATAATATTAAAGGTACTAGTTTACCTTTGGGAGCAGAGATTTCAAAAATGTTCAAGATATCTCATTTGATGCATAGGGTCCTATAACGTAGGTCTGTTGTATCATGAAACATCCTACCATTAAAAAAAAAAAAATCGCAATAAAGCCTAAAAGGAGATAGGAGATAAAAAGGAGATTAAAAAAAAAAATGTTTTTTTCTCAATAAACCGTAACTGTAGACGGTTTAGTCTGGAAACATTTTTATTATAACTATTGTTTACATTTTGTGTATTTAACAACACTTGACATCAATTATACGGGTTCAAATTTTTACAGTAGTTGTTTCTATTCCTAACTCACATTTTAGAACTATTTTGAAGCACTAATTAATGCTGGGTTTTTGTTTCATCTGCAAATGGTATGCCTTAAAGTGTAACCATGATAATATAACCCCAAATATTTCATTGGAAATCAAAAAGTGGAGGTAGACAGATAATGTGAGTGGCAGTTAGAAATAAAAGGGTTGTATAGATCTTTTAAAAGATATAGAAGTCAAACGGAACCCTGGGCCGGGGTTATCTGCAAACGTGGAGTACAACAGTGCATGCAAAACAGTCCATCGTATTGGAATGCAGTGTATCTTCACTTTACTGCTAAGAATCACAGGAAAACTTCACGTCAATTGATTTTTGCGTGCATCAGAAAAGAGTACACTACCTTAGTTAGGAGAGAGAGAGAGAGAGAGAGAGAGAGAGGGATATACCCAGGGCTGCCAACATTGGAAACTAGTTGAGAGTGAGACTCCCATAGGCCAATGCTATAATTTAGGAGTCAAAATGAGTGAGATCAATAGAAGTGCATGCATATGAAATAAAGTTTTAGAGTGAGAAAGGACCAAAATGAGTGAGTCTCTCTCTCAATGGGTGAGAGTTGGCAGCCCTATATACCAGGATTTACTGGAAGAAATCGTTAAAAATAGAAATGACGATAATACATTATAGGCCTAACACTTGAATGAGAAATTATAGGGCCTAATTTAAACCGAAATCGAGAAGACGCATAATGTTTTGCAGTGTTGATACAGTTTATTAGTAAAGGCTACTTACACAAACACCAAGACAAAGGTATAATATTTGACTATAGTAACCCGTGTTACAGTAGTTCTTATTAATGTTCAGGCAGACTTACACCCCCCCCCCCCCCCCCCTCTTCACTGCATGTGAATAGTCACTTCGAGCTTCAGCTGCTTCCGCAATCAAAATACCTGATTACAATTTTTACATCGCATGGCGTTCCATAGCAGTTAATTAATTTTTGCATACAATAATGTGTGTACTTGAGGCATAGAGCTCTATACAGGGGCTCTCTATGACTTGGGGGTGATTCGTACGGCAGATCATCAGCTTGCTGGATGTCATTTTAGAAAGCCGCGCTGTCACCGACAGGTGACAGTGACGAAGTATGTGATTGGTCGAGCTCTCCAGGAAGGTGCCCCTCACTGACCAGTCACGGATCCCGGTGTATTTTGTGTGCAGTTGTTTGGTGTTTACCACTGACTGATTTCTACTTCACTTGCAGCGATGTTTTCAGGTCCTGGAGGAAAGAAGGGACTTCCCCTTAAAATCTGCCAAGGCAAAACGACATCGGATCGCATCCGCAGAACGGATAAACCGGAATATCGCTGCATCCCTGGAGAATGCATAATAATGATAACCTGATTTTCTCCTCAGCTATTGACCATAACGACAAATTCTAAGAAGTAATCTAGAACCGTTAATTTGAAGTGGAGGGGCTAGAAATCGAATACGTTTACAGGTCAAAGGGTGGAGTTCACTTGGATGAGGGAGGTGTAGTTGGCAATACAATCACCCATACCTAGTCTGCAGTGCACTATTGCTTATCAGTGATCAAATTAAGAATTCAAGCAAGATGAAATGATCGTTTTTCTTACTTTTCTTTCTTTCTCTCTTTCTCTCTCTCTCTCTCGATCTCTGTCCATGTATGTAAATATTAAAATTTAGTTTCTATTTCTTATATCCATTAACTAATCAATTGATTCATTGATCAATTTGGACATAGTTAACTAATAGCTCACTCAGTTATTCATCAATTCTGTTCCCGTTGTCGTCACTGTCAACCGACATTCAAACACGTATATTCAGCACCTTTCATCAAATTAGAGTGCCTTAAATTACTGGCATTCAACTGTACAAAATGACAATGACTTATTTGTCACATTCTGTTGTCCCATAAATACCTCAAGTTTTCACAGATCCGTTCTTTATAGTTGTTGTACCTTGAACTTGTAACATAACTTAATTTCCCGGAATACCGCGGGTGGCAAATCAATTACTTTTACGTTTTCTGCACCACACCCCCCCCCCCCCCACCCCCGGCCGGTGCATCTATTTGTCGTAGTCGTATATAGCATAAAATACGTTCATTCTCAATGTGAGTCGGCATTAAGTCTTGTCTCTTCAACCTACCAAGCAGTATACTGTTTTCATAAGCCAGTGTACAGGAATGACTTCCGGGTCTACCTAACGAATTTCCCTTAGTTGGTGGAGCACACAACACATCGCGCACTACCAAGGATTCTAAAGTGTTTTTGAGTCGGTCATCTGTCGTCGGTATGAAGGAAAGGTATGAATATTATCATTGTCGTTGTGATGTATGTGCACTGGTTCTGAACTGATTGTTATTATTCCTGTTTTTCTGTTGAGCACTCGAGGGAAACTATTGACCTACGGCACACCACAAAATTTCTTGGCAGTTCAAACTATAGGTAAATCGAATAGATCTAAAATTACTGTAGTCAGTGTGAAGTAATGGACATTTGCAGCCAGACGAATCAAACCGCAGTTGGTACAGAGATGTATAACCTATACTTACATGTGAATTGCCATTTTTACCGTAAACCTCAAAATTTCGAATATGCAAATCACGTACGTGACACCCCTATAAACATATAGTTCGCCAAGTAGCCTTATGAGGCCATGTGAAACTTGTGTTGTAACGTCTTACTTTTATAGAGTGATTAATTTTGTAGTTCAAAATAGTTATAACATTCTTGCTGCTTTGTTGGTCTATTCGTTCTTGTGAATTCATTTGCAACGAAGATTACTCGTTTGAATGACTTAGTGAATTCACTTAACATTGAGGTGAATTGAATTATTTAGTGAATGAATAGCATTTCGATTAATTTTGACATCTTCAAATGTAAAGTCTTCTCCGTGAAAGAGAGAGAGAGAGATAGATAGAGAGAGAGACAGACAAAGAGGGAGAGAGTAAGAGAGAAAAGCAGAAGCTTCATAATTATCATATAGTCGATGGAAAATTCTCTAAGACATTATCCCTAACCAGCTATTTACCATGTTGGATATACATAATAATTGAACCAGGATACGAACACCATTAAACGTATTGTACCTCATGGCTGTGCCAGCCTCCACTTCGTAAAAGTGCCGGAAGTGACGTCACCTCTTCATTTCCTTGCTTCCCTATACAATCACAGAGGGGGTAGGCTGTGGCTTGCGGTGACAATATTCCAGCAACTATTCATTCTGCTTGCTTTCTTGTCAACAAGAGGTGAGGAAACATTCTCTTAAATTGTTCATGGCTAAATACCAGTGTAACAATGTTAAAGCAATTATGCGACGTAAAAGCATGATCATTTGTCATTCATTTAATCAATTTCCAATGCAATCGAAAGTAGACATTTGAATACACATACGTGCAAAAAAAAATCAATACAAAATTGTTATCAAGAAAAACACTAAGAATTAAAATGCAATAAGTGCTATGTCTTTCATGACAATACAAAATAAAAATTAATTGGAAATGGAAGGGAATGCTAAAAAGCAGAGCTTGTCGTTTGCAATCTGCTCATAAACAATACATGATGATAAATTGCTAAACCATCATAAACTAGACAAAAATCCCCTTAGAAAGAAAAAAACAAAGACAACAGGGTGGTGACTTAGCTTAGTCGGTAGCTCGTCTGCCTCACGATCCAAGGGACCCGAGTTCGATTCCCGAGTCCCATTGAGCAATGTTGTTTTTGATCATACCGTCCCCTCTAGTGAGAGCCAAAGCACTCTGTCCCTCGGATATAAAATGAAGAGTTTTGAGCTTCATGCATTCTTGTTGAGATGTTTGTGATTAAAGCTGCTAGAAAACAAAGAAAATGATGAGAAAATACAGATATTTTGAATCACAACTTCTAGAATATTGTTATGTTACAAGTATTTAATTTTTGCTCTATCTGATGATGGACTTACCATTGCTTACTGTGAAACGTTCAAAAATGGTGCTTAGCACATTTTGCGATAAAACTCTTCGAATGATGGTCCCGTGTGTGAGAGAGTCACAACTCATGCACGAATATGTGCTATCCGGCCATCTTCTCAGATGGAAATGAAACAAACAAACAAACAACATAAAATGCACACAAGCACACACACACACACACACACACACAAACACACACATAAACAAACAAACAAGGGCAACTCTCATGTGAAAAAAAAAAGGAATTCAAATTCACGATCAGGCAAACATTTTCAAAGTATGGGCAGTCTTTTTCGTTGTTGCTTTTATTCTTTGTAGTTACTCAGCTACTGAAATATGCAAACTTGATATACATTGAAATGTGATTTTTTACTCATACTATAGCTAATAACTCGTCATAACCCCACTTTCAGACACATGCATTTACATTTTATTCATACACGATTTTTACCGCTGCTACATTACAGAGTATATGCGTGATCATCTCGAATACGGACATAATTAGTGGATGAAGCATGATCTTGACAACCAGCGAAACTGGAGGTATAACCCTTTGGTGAAATAGGTCTATCTACAGCTGATCCGATTGCGGCAACTTATGATATGGACACGAGGAACTAAGGAATGGAATCAAAATGGATCACTGTGGATTTGGACGTATAGGACCCCTAAGATATTCTGGGATATGGCTATTTCCTAAATGTTACATCCATACTGTTAGGGATGAGTTGAAAATGAAAGGAAGGTCGATAGGAAAGAAATACATACAATACAATTAAGATGATTAAATGAGACTTTGAAATGAAAATAACAATTCGTCATCCAATAAATGACAGTGAAAAAAGCCCGTAGAAGTTGTGTATGTTGATTGAATTCGAACGTTAAAAGTGCGAAGTTGTGTTCCTATAAATGAAATTGAAACTGGTATTTGGTGCGAATTTGAACGTCTATCTAGCTGGCGCGAAATTGAATGCCAACTTTGAGCCGTTAAATTGAATGAAGTTCTCTCTAAATTGAATGAAATAAGATCTAAAAGGAATGACATACAGTGAAATTGAATACTCAAAGAATTAAAGTGAACCGTGAGAGTAGAGCAGTGACAAAAATCCCTTGAATTTGAACGCCTTGTTATTAATTCGAATGCAAATCTAATGAAATTGGGCGGGAAAACCCATAGTATTTTTACTATATTTCTTCACATTCCTTTGAAAAAGAAGAAAATGTAGAAGAAAATATAACTGACACATTAGATGTTCATTTGGCCACAGAAGTGATGTTGAGGGTATTATAAATCAAAACAAGTCAACATGCATTTCCATTATATAGTTCCTTTTAAAGGATGCCACGAATTGTACGATTCTTGACGGGATGAGAGTTACGGAATTTCAATCCTTAATTCATCCAGATCAATAATTTACTCTTGTCTATACAAACACATATTTTGTCTATGACATGAAGAGAAGGATACTGCAAAGAGTTTGAAATTAGATCTGTGATTTAATGTACAGGTTAGGAAATTTTGACCCCTTCTATTCCCTTTGATGATCTGACTTCTGAAATGAAAATTGAGGCGCCTGAGGAAAGTTTTGGAAAGTGTGTACGCGAGTTCATGTTATAACCATGGCGCTACAATATTGTAGCTTCATGTTATAACGATAGTGTGCCAAGAATCATCATTAACTGCAGATGGTAAACTATTTGACGATTATTTGGCGAGGGCATTGGATCTCACCTTACGTTGTTATTATTATCTTTTTTTTGTTCCTTCCGGGTTCCTACCCCCGATAAAATCCAATGAAAACATGGTGAGTGCTTCAGGAAATTGATTTTTGCTTTGCATCCTGGAGGTTGATTTTTTTTTTTCCATTTTTAGTATAAGTAATTTAGACAGGACTTTGCAAAGACACAGTGTGTAGATTGTGAAATAAAACGAAAGTGAATCTTCTATCCTTAGTCTTGTTCAATACTGGCAATGATATTGGATTTAAATATAGTACAATGGAATGTCAATGAAGATACAAGATGTTTCTTGTGATACCATAATAACGTTATAAGAATTTACTATTGTTTTGACGTTTTGTTATCTAGGTATATCACTTGAAAATGAAAATAAAAAAAATGAATAAAAAAAACCCGTTAAAATGAAACCTGCAGATTATTTTCAGACTTTTGCGCTTAAACAATTATGAATTAGTTAATAATGGGTGCAGAATTTGTGATGGGGATGATAAGAATGATTTAAAAATTCATACCAAATCACAATGAACAAGGATGATGACATGAACAAGGCATAACAAACAGTGTCCGTAACATAACATCGTTATGTTTATTCAAGTTTATGATATTTTCTTGTACTTTAAAGGGATGATATTGGCTGAGGTTAGGATTCTGCGTTTAACTTTTTGCGAGATACTTAGAAACCACATTATGATGAAATGTTACAGAGCAAGCAACTCTAAGAGGAATTAAAATTTATTTGAGGACAATCGGTTTTGAAATGACTGAGTTATCCAAATACAAATAAAACAAAGCGATCCAAAAAAAAAAGTGGTTCAACCTTTTAATGATCACTTTGTTTTGGAAATCTTAGCCATTTTAAAACTAATTTTCATCAATTAAAAACTTTGAATTCGTCTAGAACTAAATGCTCTTTTATATTTCAGAAGAGTTTTCTATCTAAAAAAATCATTGTAAAAAACAAAGCAAAAACAAAAACAAAAACAAAAACCGATGGAAACCTAAAGCCTCATCTGAACCGAAACTGTACAATCATATTTATCAACATCAAATGCTTTCACGGTACATTTTTAGACAAATTATAGATATACGTGTCTACGTGTTGTTTGTATTGTTATCGAGTGTTTTGAATTTAACAAGCTTTGCTCCTTTAATGTCTTAAGATCACTCTTTTCCTTCGCTTTATTTACTCTTGGTTTCCATTGCAAAGTGTACATTGTTTTCATGATATATAGTTATCCGTATGTATATACCATATATATTTATTAAATTTCACGATTTTCATTTTGTTTTCATTGCTCAATAGCATGACTTGACAAATGATTTTTTTTTTGTAGTATTATATACTTTTGTTTAGGTAAATAATTGAACTGAGTTGAATTCAACTGATTGAATTAAATTGATTTGAATTGAATTGAATTGAATTGAACTGAATTGAATTGAATTGAATTGAATTGAATGGGATTGAATTATATTGAATTAGATTGAATTGACTCGAATTGTATTGTATTGTATTGTATCGGGTGTTGGGTGATCAGGGAAGCAAAGCAAATGAAGAAACATGCATAAATTCTACACAAGTGGTAGTGTAATGGAATTACATTGTTATATTTCTGAAATTTATGAGACTCATCAGCATTGTTCAGTAGATGATGCTTTGGGTTTTTCTGTTCAAGAACCACAATAAATTCCACAAATATGTACATGACTTTACCAATTTGTGAACTAACATTACCACTTTGAAATTATATAAATCGTTTCGAATGCCTTTATACCCAGGATATAAATCAAGCATTTTATGTGTCAATATGATGTTTCTGAATGTCGGAAGACGATTTAGATATACATGAAAAAAAAAATAATGCATTTAGATGAACTGAGTGTTTTCGAACTCCTACACAAGATATTGAAAGCAGTGGGTCAGTAATCTCATTAACCTTTTAAATTTCTAAAATGTGATATTATTGAATGATATCAATGTTGTCATTACTGAAATGGAATTTATCATATACTACTATATCTATGTTTATATACTTATGTTTACCTACGTAAACAGATCAAAAGTAAAATAATGTTTTATGTAGGTTGGAATCAATCGAGATTTGATGAAGTGTAACTTGTGTAGTGTTTTGATCTCATCTTACACTCCATTTGTCTTGTCTCTGTTTTCATGCAGCCTATGGCCAAAGACAAGACATCCGGCTCGTTGGCGGAAGTAACAATCGAGAGGGGCGGGTGGAGATCCTCATCAACGAGGAGTGGGGAACGGTATGTGATGACCTATGGGATCTGGACGACGCGAACGTTGCCTGCGGTCAGCTCGGTCTCGGACCGGCCATCGATGCGGGAACGGCTACGTTGATGGACTTCGGCCGCGGGACCGGCAGCATCTACCTCGACGATCTGGATTGTGACGGGGACGAGGCTTCGCTCGTCTCTTGCTCACATCACGGTGTCGACAACCACAACTGTGGGCACAATGAGGATGCTGCAGTGAGATGCCAGGCGGCAGGTAGGTTAATTTGAATTGTCCGATTCATCACTGGAGATGGCATCTTGATAATTATTAACTTTCATGTACATTATGTTATTAATGAGATGGAGAACAATAGGAATAAACTTAAACTTGAACTTGTACTTAGTAAACCAATGCAATACTTGTTACTGATCTCGGAAGGGGGAGGGTTTGTAACCGCCTAACAATTTTCGCCACATTTTTGTTATTTGTTTATCCATATTAGGTTCTCCAGATAGAATGATTTAATACTACATAGTAATTACAGAAAGTGACAATTACTACGGTTACTTGTGATTTCATTTTGGTAATAGATAAATTAGATAGAATAAAATGCTGTCATAAATATGAAATAAACCCCGGATCTGTCATGGGGAAGAACAAGGACCCCCCCCCCCCCAAAAAAAAAAAAAAAAAAAAAATAGATAAATAAAAATAAAAAAATAAATAAATAAATAAAAATAAATAAATAAATAAATAAAAATTAAAACAAAATAAATCAAAATACCGCAAACATTCAACAACAGCTGCATCTTTGCAAACTGTTAGTTTAACATGATAAAAGTGTGCTGCTAACACTCTCCGAATGAGGCAAAATATGAAACGAAAGAAGAAGTGGGTTGAATTTTCGTCTAAGACATAACGTTATAAATGTGTTTGATGTTGGAGACAAAATTACAAAGTCTAAAATTGCAAGGAAATCCACACTTGCGTGAGGTATACAGAGAGATAAAGAACTACAGCCTCTGAGTTTTGATATCATTTAAGTAGGCCTATATAGTTTCAAATCTGCAGTCAATATTTCGCAGTAATATCATATCATGCCATTACGCCTCCAACACTGTACATCGTTGCAGGACTAATTCCCATAGAGTCTCGTCCAGATATTCGTCTGGTAGGAGACACCCACCGACAGGGACGCGTTGAGATCCTCGTTGACGGAGAGTGGGGCACGATCTGCGACGACCTTTGGGATATGAGCGACGCGCGAGTTGCCTGCCGCCAGCTCGGTCTGGGCGAGCCCGTGGAAGTTCGACCCTTCGAGCCGGGAACCGGACTCATTCTCCTGGACAACCTGGTGTGTGACGGCACCGAGAGCTCCCTCTTATCTTGTAGTCACGGTGGCTTGAATATCCACAACTGCATTCACAGTGAAGATGCTGGAGTTGTGTGCGCAGGTCTGTATCTTCTATAGGCCCCTACATACGTGGTATCACTATAATATAAACACATCACAATGCACGATGTAACTGTGTAATTGTACAATCATGATAATAGGTGTAGATGCTATGATAACACAGAGCAACTGCCCCGTCAATACAGTTAATATCGCCTTAAGTCGACCTCCTACCAATCGAAAAATTGGCTAAGTCGAAGCAATATTCTACCCAGATGGATGTAAACATGTTTAAATGCTATTGTTGAAGTCGAAATCACATAAGTCGAAGAATTTTTCTACCATTCCTTTGGATTAGACCTAGGCGAAGTCTCTTCTGTATAATAGTACACTCAAATGAGTCAGACAGCAACAGAAATATTTGGGTCATTAACAAACCCTTAATTCTGTCAAATATATATCCTCACTCATCTAGGTGTTGATTCGTCTGCCGGAATCCGTCTGGTTGATGGCTTTTCCCAATTTGAGGGACGCATAGAAGTCCTCGTCGACAACCGATGGGGTACTGTGTGTGACGATGAGTGGGACGACGCGGATGCCGATGTCGCCTGCAGGCAACTCGGATTTGGTCCTGCCGCTGATCCGCTTCGTTCCTTCGGTCCAGGAACCGGCCCCATACATCTGGATGACTTGAGTTGTGACGGTGATGAACCACTGCTCACACTGTGTGAACACAACCCTAACCACAACTGTGCTCACTACGAGGATGTCGGGATAGTGTGCCGGGAAAGTGGTACGTTTCTCTTATTTCTATCTATCTATCTATCTATCTATCTATCTATCTACCTACCTATCTATCTATTTGTCTATCTATCTATCTATCTATCTATCTACCTACCTACCTATCTATTTATCTATCTATCTATCTATCTATCTATTCATATATCTATTCATCCATCTATCCATCCATCTATCTTTCTATATACCTACAATAATCTGAACACAAATAATTTCATTTCTTATAGGAGAACACTGTGCTGCGCTTTCCTACTCGCGCCTTATTTCTGTAGGATGTGAAAGAGTGGATTCGTTCTGATTTGTCCTGTAGCAGTAACTTCTAAGGCATCTTCAAAATTCTTCTGATATGATGTTACACTTTGAGGAGAGATGTTAAATGGGAGATTCTCAAATTTCAGTTTTCAATTGCAAAACGTTTTAGTCGAATAAATTCCCCCCATCTACTCATTTTATATCAGTATCTCATTTCTTAGTTTCATTACCATCTATCTTCATCACACTTTTGCCCGATAGTTCCATGACAAAATTGATTTCATTAAAATGCATGATCAACAATTCAGTTCAGATGCAAGGTAATAGGCTCTAATAGTACGCAGGAAAAAAAAAAATCATCGCCAGGCAAAGCATATGTCTCGACTTCGGGATGTGGATTTCATGGTTTATGTTTCGACGTTTTCATTCTAATTACATCACATCGACTTTCTCGAAATAAAATCAAATCAGTCTATCGTAGGTTTATGGAAACAAGTTCATGTAAACATTTTCTCATGAAAGACAAGATTCTAAGCTTAAGTAATAATCTTTGGTTGTCATCTTATTTGTATCAATTCGAAAAACAAAATCTAGGTGAAAGCACGATACGCCTTGTTGGCGGATCAACTCAATACGAGGGGCGAGTGGAGGTCTTGGTAGACAACGAATGGGGCACTGTGTGTGATGACGAATGGGACATGAGCGACGCCGAGGTCGCCTGCAGACAGCTGGGCCTTGGGCCCCCCACGTCGGCCCCGGTCCGGGCACGCTTCGGCGCTGGGTCGGGCTCCATTCATCTCGACGACCTTCACTGCGATGGCAGCGAAGCGCTCTTGACATCCTGCCCACACATTTCCCACCATAACTGCAACCACCGTGAGGACGCCGGCTTGGTGTGCAGTCCGCAAGGTCTGTTTCTTGCGCCAATCAAGTACAATATCTCCTTCCCAAATCAGCTCCGAAATTAATCAAGTGCCATAAACTACATTTCAGTAGTTTGCTTCTGTGAAGTTTTCTTCGGTGTTTTTTTTTTTTTTTTTTTTTGGTCTTCTTACCATTCATCCCTGTGTTTCATGAGGTACAATAAAAATATAACCCATATTAGTAACGGCAGTGCCAGAAACCACCCGTCAGATTACTCCCTACAAACCCAGAAACCGCCCGTCTGCTTTGTTATAGTTTTATGCTTTATCAGTTTGATTGTTTTGCATAGATTATTACGTAATTTGAAAGAAGTCAAAGGTCAGCAAAAGTATGTCAGACTTTTTTTTTTCTGTGACACACAAGTCTCTTGGTAAAATCTTAATATACCTTCAAATAAACATAACTTCAAATAGACTAAAATAAACATGCACCGATACTCTTTTGCATGATTTAGAAAGTTGCCGAAACAATAGGCCATTATGTAAGGAATCTTCAGTTGCTAAAGGCTAAATAATTTATCATACACGAGAATTTTGCCCATGAGAGCGTATACTGTCCTCAAAAGTATTGTGCCCATGGGAAAAGATGGCAAACGGTCGAGTATTTAGTGATCATATGCTATGTACTTGTCGACTGGTATTTGATAGATTCATGGAACAGAACTCGTTACCAAAGCATACTATGCGAACTTTAAAAGGAAGAGGAACTTTATACACCTAAGTGGATTTTTTTTTTTCATCATACAGTGTAGGTATCTACTGTAATGGTTCAAGGTAAGATTATAGTCAAGATAACATGACCAGTTAGTGACGAGCAGGGTTTCATTTCATTTCAAACCGGTAAATCTTTGTAGAATGGAAGTTATAAGTACATGGAGTGGATGCTTCTTTCTCTCTATACAGCCCCACTTGGTACCCCACCTCCACAAGTCACAATTCGCCTCGTCGGAGGGTCGCATCCCCTCGAAGGCCGGGTGGAAGTCTTCATGGACAACCAGTGGGGAACGGTGTGTGACGACGAGTGGAACCTGCCCGACGCAAACGTCGTCTGCCGCCAGCTGGGATACGGGCCTGCCGAAACAGCCCAGTTGAGGGCCAGGTATGGAGCCGGAACTGGTCCAATCCATCTCGATAACGTGAGGTGCAGAGGTAACGAGGAGACACTGACGTCTTGTCCGCATACATCTTTCCACAACTGTGCTCACGAGGAAGACGCGGGGGTTATTTGTAGGCCAGCAGGTAATTGTACTTTGTTCTTAACCCTATAAAGCCCAAGCTATTTGACCCCTTCCAGGCCCAAGGGCCTGGAAGGGGTCAAAATAACTATGAGGGGTCATATAACTTCTTTATTATATGATGTATGACCGTCATATTTGGCACATGGGTAGAGCAACTCATACTCTACAAGACCCATCATTTGAAATTTCCCAAGGTCATCCACTGAGGGCGCTATTAACCAAAATATTAAGAAATACATAGGAAATACGCTAAAATAATGTTTTTTCTTTTTATTTCTTTTTCCCAAGTATATGTTTTTATTTCATATCAATCATTTTCATATTTACCACAATGGAAAAGCAAGTCAACCTTCACTATTTGTTACTGTTGAAATTTCTCAAGGTCAACATGTGGGGGCACTATTCAATACAATATAAAGAAATATATGAAACCTATGATGCATTGCTTGGAATGGGTACATATATTGGTATCATATTTCATATTTCCAAAATATTGAAGTTTTGAGTTTGCAGATTGATAATATCATGAAGAAATGATATTACAGGCAAAGCTTGTGTGAAGATAACACAAAATAAAAGGGTAGTCTTTGGAAAATGCTGTATTTTCGATTATTTCTATTATATCTATTGTTTGATGCCTATGTCATATAAAAAATAAAGGAAATAATAAGAAGACCATTTCAGGGTAATTCACAACCATAATTACTTCACATTTTGGTCCTTCAGCAAATTAAAGCCAAGAAAACCCCCATTTCATCCATTATCATAATTATCGTTAACTGAAATTTGAACAGAAAATCATGCAAAATCTGACGAACATGGTTGTCAGTTTACGGTTGCCATGGCAACCAGCAATACCGGACATAGCTAAATTATATATCAAAATGTTTGCAATAAGATTTTAGGAAAAGTCACCAAATTTGGTTGAAATCGAGTAAAGGGTGTAGGAGTGGCAAACGAAAATATGGTAGGGGGCACAAGGTGCCCCCCCCCTTGGGCTTTATAGGGTTGAGGTCATCTTGAACATGATCATTTTGAATGTTGAGTTTCATAGGTGTGAGACGCAGCAGACAGCATTGCACAATGTCCCTTCTTGTAAAGGTTGCCACAAACGTGTCTTTAGAGCAAGTGAAGAAAGACTAGTGAAATAGTCAGTACATGCTGACATGCTTAAAACAAAAAAGAAAACATGTCTTCTCAAAAGCTATGATTTTTTGTTGTCAAATTTGATATAAATGAAAGAGGTCGGTCATCTCTGTTTCTCTTCCTCCTCCACTTCTTCTACTTACCCTTCTCCCTCCCTTCTCCTTCTTCTCCACCGCCACCAACCCTTTGTCCTCTTCTTCTTCTTCTTCTTCTTCTTCTTCTCGCTCCTTCTCCTCCTCCTCCTCCACCGTTTCACTTTATCCTTCTGTATTCTCCATCTTTCTCCTCTTTTTGCTCTTCCTTCCTCATCTTTTTTCCTCCTTTTCTCCCCATTTTTCTATCTCCTCCTGCCCTCTACAGCTATCAGCTGTCCTACTCTGGAGGTCCCCCTCCACGGCAGACTAAATTGTCTCCGAGATGCCCGGCCGAATCCAGTCTGCCTCATACAGTGTGATGAAGGTTATCAGCGATACGGAGAAAGCCGTTCCCTGTCCTGTCTCCCATCTGGCAACTGGGACGCCGAGCCGTTGCGATGCGAAGGTGAGCGCTCTGTGACCTAGTGTTAGCAGCTCCGAGAGGGGTTGTTTTTGCCCGCTGTGTAACGGAAAGGGTCATTGAATTAATAATGATAATAAGGTCGTATTTATCCAGGGTAGCTTCTTCAGTGTAACTACCTCTCTACCAGAGGGTCCTGTCATTATGATTACCCTAGGCTTTGCCAGGTACTCATTTATACACCTGGGTCGAGAGGGACATGGTGGGTAAAAACATCTTGTCCAAGAACGTACGCACAAGGCGGGAATCGAACTCGAGTCCTCCGATCGGGAGTCGGGAGTCTTATCCATTATGCCGCAGCGCCCCCACATGAGTTGGGGTCGAACATGACGGTGTCCTGAAATAATTAATCAAGTTGAAGTTGCCGTCTTTTGGAGTGTGTAAAATCAAGTTTGTATTTATTTTAATGATAATAGAAGGGGCAATATATTGTTTTGTTTTGGCAACTATGAGACTTCTCCACTGCCTTGCCCATTGTATTGTGTATTTTCCATATTTCCCTACCTAAACACTACAGCATCCGATCTCAACTAGGAACCTTCTAGAATAAAATGAGCCATTAGTCGCATTCAGTGTAATGTTTGTTGTTGTGACAGCATAGCTTAAATGCAGTTTAATATTCACTGGGAATAGTCACTTGGACTGCACAGTGGGACTACGAATCTTGACAGAAAAAGCTAGAATAAAACGCGTGCTTCTTACGTTGTTTGATCGTGGTTAATTAGTATAAGATGTGGTCAATATCATGAGGTTGTATTTAAAGATGTCAATTTTTACAGAGTTTTCATCATAATTATCTTGTCAAACCTTTCTGGGCGGATGAAGAAAAAAAAAAAAAAAAACAACGCCATGCCCTTTTTACACTCTTTCTTTCATGTGCACTGATGGGCTCTCCTCCTTCTCAGCTCGGCCGATACTCGAGTGTCCCTCCGGTGGTTTTCTCTGCAACAGCAATCGACTTTGTGTTCCCGCAGATTGGCGCTGCAATGGGAATAGGGACTGCCCGTTAGGCGAGGATGAAGAGCAGTGTGACGCACGTGAGTTTCAAGTCACGTTGCCATGGTAACTGATAAAGTACCCAAAAGCGTTTCACGTGGAGGACGTCCTCCAAACTAAGGATTGCTCGAAAATAATACGCCATCTTACTTTCTACGCATCTTATTCTAAGCTTGTAATCTTAACTGAAATATGGAATATCTTCTTTAATAGATATGCCGCTCTGGAAAACAAATTAACTCTTTACAATATGAATATGCCCCAAACGTATCCGTTCAGTGAATGCAGACATAGTAGAAGAACACATCGGTGAAATTTTAGGACAATTGGACAATTAAACCTATAAAGTAATGAAGTTTCAGCGTTTTTATCAAAATAAAGCCATCTGCTGTCATTGGAGGTTAAGGCTACAATAATATAATAATATTTGGAATGTCAGAAAAGTGAAACTATAAAACAAAATATCTAGTGGGCCCACACATTCGCTCGACTTACTAGCGTATGTTAAGACAAATTTGTTTTCTTCTGCCTTCTGTAGACATTATTCCTTTTTCATTGTGTTGGAAACATGAAAAAATGTTTGAAATTATTGTTATATTCTCTCTATCATTCCGCTGGTTATGTCATTGCAAACAGTTACATTGTAGCCTACTTATCCTGCGATAGTGGCACCAAAACCTTAGGAAGTCGGGAAGTGGTATTGAACAGATTGTCCGATTTTCCTCGAACTTTATTGACTTGTTTTGCTGGAATATTGCTCTATTTACTGAATCCACATAAGTAGTTTGGGTAATTACTTCATATTGTTGAGTGAAGACTACAGTGAATATTTCTATGATTGGTGACAACACCTGTTGACTCACTAACTCACTCGACAGCACCAGTGGCCATTCGCCTCGTCGGGGGGCCGAATCAATACGAGGGGCGGGTGGAGGTTTTCCTGAACAATCGGTGGGGAACGGTGTGCGACGATCAGTGGAGTCTGGTCGACGCCAACGTCGCCTGCCGCCAGCTTGGATTCGGCCCTGCCCTGGCCGTCCGTTTCAGAGCCAGGTATGGCCCGGGTACTGGCCCGATCCATCTCGATGATGTAAGGTGCACGGGCGAGGAGGAGACCCTTCCATCGTGTTTTTACATATCCTCCCACAACTGTGCTCACGATGAAGATGCTGGAGTGATCTGTAATCCACCAGGTTAGTGCTGGGTTATGCAGGTAATGGTCGTATACATGCAATCTTTTTCCCATTGCTCCTCCATGCGGAGTAATAAACAGTTAACCTTGCCATGCTTGCCTACGTATATTTGGACTGAAAGAAAAGCTTCGACTCAGAGAAAATTCGACTTTTGGGGGATTGAGATTACTACACTATAACTGTGGAAAAGAGGACTCGCAAAGACCATTGACTGAAGCGATTATCCGACTTGAGTTAGGTTGACTGGATGAACTCTTATATCTATCTAATATCTATTTTTCTGGCCTTTTTCATTTCATTAGTCATCAACATCTTAAGTTTTATACAATAGTCATTTATCAGAAACCAAATCACAAATTCTAAAGTCTTTATCACCTTGATATCGGTACAGGTGAAAGTTATCTTTGGAAGTGATTACAGATTCGATAACAGACGATCAAATGTCAAACGTCCAAAGTTTGTTTGACATAGCAATACAGGTACCAGTACAGAGACTGAGAGTCGTGCATATGGTTCGTCAACATGTGCACTGTGCAAGTGATATCAAGAGAAAATTATTATGAATATACACATGGCAATGTCGGCGTCATTGAGACAGCAAGAAGCTCAAGTGAAAACTTTATTCTTTTTTTTTTTCCAACAGAACAGACAGAGTAATGTGTGCAATTGAACAGGTATTATTTCTTTTTTTATTTTAGAATAATACACAGGAAGCAAGGAATAACATCATATACAGTATGATCAGTACAAAAGGCCTGTATACAGATATACCTGTACATTCTGCGAAATAATGACACAACTGCAAAGATAGAGATTGAGAGATTGAGATGACACTTTGATAATGTCATTCTTATATTACATGGACAAAAACAGAACAAAACAAAACACTGGCCCGAATTCGGGTTATGCAAATTTCTCCTGCGTAAATACGATTGACAGACGTCCAGTAATCATGGTATCGAACGCCATTAATACGCCGATGTCGAAGGTATGCCTATTTCAAGCTTATTTTAGACCATTGTATATAAGTTTATACCAGGTTTAAACCACCTTCGTGAATTTGGGTCGATATTATGTCTCAAGAAAATTGGTGAGGAAATTGTTTGGGTATAGATGCTGCAATAATTATTTCACCATGTCAAGTTTTTTTTTTTCCTGCTGCCCCCCCCCCCCCGTATGCACCTGTTGTCATTCACCAGCTCCGCCGACGTGTCCGATTGGTCAGTTCCAGTGTAGAGGTCAAACTTGTATCAGTTCTGCCTGGCTCTGTGACGGTGACCGGGACTGTCCAGACGGCGATGACGAAGAAAACTGTGACCCGCCTAGTGAGTCGATGTCGGCTTCGCCATTATAATGCGCTCACGGAGGCTTGCTCAGGCATTTTTGTAATCCTTTCTTGCAACTGAATGACAAAATTGCTACAGGCATTGCTTGAATAATTTCTCCTTTAGAGTCCCTTTATCTTTGCTCGTAGTCTTTTATGACAAATGCACAATAATTTCTATTGCTAATTTGCAGATATTTTGACAATAGCAATGTATGGACCAAATATTAAGTATTTTCCTTATCCAGCCCAAAAAAACAACAATGAGCCAATGCCGTTATGACTTCTGATGTGTGTCCATCTTTTTCCTTCTTTCTGTTGTCCTTCCGGTTACTTAAAATATTTCTCTTTTGTTATAAATATTATCTCTTTCCCGATATTCGTGGTCCACGTTCATTAGCCGGGAGATGTTCAAGGGGACAATTTCGGTGTCAAGATGGAAGCTGTATTCCGTCTGCGTGGCGCTGTGATGGCAAGCAAGACTGTGGGACGGAGGAGGATGAGGACAACTGTCATAGTGGTGAGATGTCGCTCTTGGTTTGCTATCGAGGGCAATAGAGTCCGTTAAAGGTACACGGACCTTGGGCTCAAGAGGGCGCTGTGATATTAGTGATAATCGCTGCCTTCTTTCGTCAGCTACGCAAATCTATAGCTAAATTGAAAACATTATCACGTAACCCTGAAAGAGGTTCATCTGATTGGTAATTCTCTAGTCAAGGCGAAATTTCTTTTGTACACAACCAAAGAAAACTATTTACCTTGCATGAGCTTTCGCCTACTGTCTGTATAGGCTTCATCAGACTGACGTTGACTCGCCGGAGATGGGGTGTAGGCAGTCTTACAGTCCGAGAGAATGGGAATGTTTTGGACAGAACATCGTTCGCAAAGTGAGAGAATGGGAATGTACGGAGAAGAAATTGTCGCGACATCGCAATCATCTTGTGTTCACTCTACGATGCAAACAAGAGGAGGTAATTCCGGTCAGCTTGAAAGTGAGGAATCCATACGATCGACACGCGCCGAGGAAATGATTTCGAAAGCAAGGATAGCCCTTCTCCGCGAGCGGATTAGTATCACCACCAATAAGATCAAAGATTTATCCAGCTCTTCCAAACGTTTGAGAGAGAATCTCTCCAAAAATCCACCGGAGGATTTGTTCCACAAGACACATGTAATGCTTTTGTGAAGAAGTCACGGGAAAAGAATTTACCAGTCAAAAGCGAGACAACAGTCCAAGTTACAGCGTTCGATTGACAGCCATCGGCGCCAGTCAAAACAGGAGATCGACTTATCTGGCTCTCAACTGAAAAGGTGGGTCATCAACATTTCTAAACACAAGCTTTCCTCGAGTGAAACATCCCTGTTGGGGAGGGTTTGAATTTTGCCATTGCTCCCAGCAAACTCCCTGTTGAAGAGTTTGCTGCTTTAGAGTTAGCAACAAAAAGTTTGAATCAGACCCGAGCCAGCCTCCTTCGTAATGATGTGGTTGGGATCCTAAAAAATGCCAACCCTCCAAAGTCCAACATCACCAATCAAGAAAGACAAGGGGAAGGCAACAGTGGTACTGAACGTAGAGGATTACAAGGAGAAGGTCAGTCATGATTATGTTAGAAGATCAGAAAACATACGAGAAACTTCCGTCAGACCCAACACCTAGGTACAAAAGGAAACTTGTCTCCATCCTGAAATCATTAAAGGAAGAAGAGAACATCTCGCCAAGATAGTATGAATATCTGTACCCCTCGGAAGAAAACATACCACGTCTGTATTGCACACCCAGACCCATAAGGAAGGCTACCCTTTCCGCCCTATTGTTGACTACATAGGTTCAATTGGTTACAACACATCAAGGTCGCTGGCCAACATTTTGGATCCTTTGGTGGGAAAGACAGACCATCATGTCCAGAATTCCAAAGAATTCGCTGAGGAAATCAGTGAATTGACCTTTGAACCAGGAGAGTCACTGGTGTCTTTTGACGTGGTCAGCCTTTTCACCAATACTCCCATCGACCAATCCTTGGACATTGTCAAAGATTGTCTTCATAAGGATACTAGTCTGAAGGAAAGAACCAACCTGACTCCAGACAACATCATCGAGCCGTTGGGTTTCATCCTTACTGCCACCTATTTCCAATTCAACAGCCAGGTCTACTGCCAGAAGTTTGGTGCAGCGATGGGCAGCCCTGTCTCCCCTATTGTGGAGAACCTGTTTATGGAAGATCTAGAACAGACAGTTCTTTCAACAGCACCCACTGCTATCAAGCCCAGACTCTGGAAACGATATGTCGATGACATACTTGCTGTCGTGAAAGAGGATTGTGTAGACCAACTCAAGGACCATCTTAACCAAGCAGATGTTACAGGGAGTACCAAGTTTACACATGAGATGGAAGAATCAAACTCAATCCCCTTTTTGGACACAAGAATCATCAAACATCCAGACGACAAGGTCAAGTTAGTTGTCTACAGAGAGAAAGCACCCACAGGCCAATATCTCAACCTTTCTTCACATCTCCCTCTTCATCAGAAGCTTGGAGTTTACAGAACACTCATGGATAGGGCCCATGGTATCACCACAGACTCAGATGATGTACAGACTGAAGAAGAGCATATCAAGTCCTTCCTCAGATTATTTGGATATCCTGACTGGTCGTTTCGACAGGTCCAAATGGCTAAGGACAAACCCAAGTCTACCCAGACCACCAAGAAGAAATGCATGGTCACAATCTCTTATGTAAAGGGCACGTCTGAAGCACTCCAAAGGATCTTCACCAAATACAATGTTGCTACCACCATGCGCCCTCTCATCAAACTACGAGGACTGTTGGTTCACCCCAAGGACAAAAGATTACCTGAGGACTCCACAGGAGTAGTGTAACAAATACCTTGTAAGGATTGTGACAAGGTCTACATAGGGGAAACGGGCAGGAAATTCGGAGTCAGGAAGTCAGAACACAAAAAAGAGGCAGAGTCACTGGGGAAGACATATTTCACAAGGGCCAAAAAGAAGGAGGCAGATCTCACTCCTAAAAAGTCAGCCATAAGTGATCACGTGGCGCAGGAAAACCACATCATTGACTGGAAACAGAGCAAGATTGTGTCCAAAGACAGCAACAAATTCACAAGTTGGATAAGACAGGCGATCCACATACAACAAGGGCGGGAAGTCATGATGAATCGCGACGAGGGGCAATACAAATTATCTTCAGCGTACATTCCCATTCTCTCGGACTGTAAGACTGCCTACACTCCATTTACGGCGAGTTAATGTCAGTCTGATGAAGCCTACAGACAGTAGGCGAAAGCTCACGCAAGATAAATAGTTTTCTTTGGTTGTGTACAAAAGAAATTTCGCCCTAACTATTATCACGTAACGTTTTACAAACCTATTACTGAATGGAGAATGAGTTTCAGGAAGAAAAGTCGTGTACTACAATCGAAATTATTTTACCTTTGATCTCAGAGTAGTCCAAAATATCTCAATATCCTGGCAGACTGCGTCAGCCAGGTAAGCGAATGAAGATCAACTCAAAAGGGCCACCCGTGAATCCTCACGCTTATAAACCCGGGCCCCGTTTCATAAAGCTGTTAGTGAAGTTACCCATGACTTTACGAACAACTAGAATATTAGTTAAGTGCCAGTTTTGTCCATTTTCCCTTACGCTTTAACAAATTACGACTGCATGTATGTCAATATTAATCATCTACATTGGGGAAGAAGTACACTGTCAACTTGTCAACTAGTGTGTTGACCTGTAAGAATAATCATTATCTGCAAATTTCAACTTTAGCTGTCGAAATTAACAATGATTAGGAAACTCACTTGGCTTGCCATACATAAGTCGTTTGGAAAGTCTTACGTAACTTTACGAACAGCTTTATGAAACAGGACCCAGGTCCGAAAGAGTGCTTCGTGAAAATTTACAAGATAAAGATGGGGTTTATTTTCAATTTGCAAGACTGAGGCTATAGGACTTGCCCAACTCTACACCACTTGTAGATTAGTTAGTGTAATGATAATCCATTTCAGGGAAGGAAGAACTAGGAACGCATACCAAAAAGGAAGTGTTTTATACAATATATTTTTTTTTCAGTGTATTTCAAATTGCTATGTAATCTTATCTCCTTCATCTACTATCCGATGTTTTTATTCTTTTCTATGTCATTCATTATAAATAAAAATAAACTTTCGTGCTTGTTTGTGGGGCCATCGGTATTCATCAGCAGAAACTCTTATACATTTATTATTTTCAAACGCGGCTATTTGCAGCTAAAATTATCATAAAAGCAAGTTTGTAATAAATGCAGCATGCATTGTAAAAAAGCTCACACTAATCCAATGCCTGCCAGGATGCAAAACAAGTGATAACACTAGTGTCCAGCTTTTATTTACCACTGAAAAACAATTTGACTCTTGTTATCTATCGATTTCATATTAACTTGATTCTCTGCTTCAATGGCGTTTCACACTACAGCGTAGAGAGCTAACGTGTACCCGATGTTTTGGCAAATTTGGATGCACAATACGTTGACCATATTGACATATTATTGTCAATCGTTCATGACACGTCTTATATACGTACGGCATATTCTTTTGCGGTTCTTCGAGGCTCCTAGATGTATTTTGGGGCGCTAAATGCTTTAACAAATCTAAATTTTTCTAAGTGTAACGACGTACTGTACGCCATGATCGACAGACAGATTTACAAGAAACAGCGGATATGACGTATCTGAACTTTACCAATATTCGAAACCCCGCCCCCACTAAAAAAAAAAAAACACCCTGAAACATACGTCTTTTCTCCGCGCTGTGATATCATAGGGCGTTTACGTGCAGATTTTATAAGCAGATGTCAACACATGCTCGTATGTTACATTTTTGACCTTTTTATTCAAATCTCATTATTTCATCGCACTCTTCTAACGTTTTTAGGTAGTTGACAGTTCACAAAATGAATTAGTTAGCAAACATTATTTTGACTGATTAATGGCTACCAGAATAAATTAACCAACAAACCGATGAGCTGATGAATTAACAGGCTGATTCCTTAACTGTCATGCTGACTATGTAGCTAATCAGATGATAGATCGATAGTTGATTAATTCATCGAGCGATTAATGTGTTGAACACTCATCTTCTGTCAGTATCCAGCGTGATGCTAAAGGGAGGGGCGGGAGACGTAAACTTCAGTCCTTCAAAGAAAAGTTACATAAAAGATGTGCACCATACTTTATGTCAACATTCCATCTTTGAATGAAAATTAGGACCAGTTATTTCTAGCTAGTTACAGTGAGTGTGAATCATAAGGAAACCTCAGTCTGACGAAGTTGACACCCTGTTCGTATGTGCTAGTGTAGAGATGATTCGCCTGGTTGGAGGACCTTCGCCGTACGAAGGTCGCGTCGAAGTCCTCGTCGAGGCCACATGGGGCACGGTGTGCGACGATGCCTGGGACTGGAACGATGCCACAGTGGCTTGTCGCCAACTGGGATTCGGGCAACCATTTGAGGTCATGGGATCAGCGGCCTATGGCAGAGGGCACGGTCCTATCCACCTGGATAACTTGCGATGCCATGGGGATGAAGAGTCGCTGGTGTCTTGTCCCCAGGCACTTTATCATGACTGCCATCACGATGAAGATGCAGCAGTGGCCTGCAGGCAGCCGGGTTAGTGTCACACGCAAGGAGATGCCACTTCAATACACAGACATCAGAAGCATATTCTGTATAATCCTGCGTCATTCAGAGGCTAACGGTCTCTTGTAATTGCTAACTGGATGCGTATGCTATTCACTTATGACTAACTTCCATACATGCATGACGTATACTATTTTTTTCTCCTTTTTTGTTTTGTTAGTATCTGAAGCAAATGGGAACTTTGGATTGCGTCCAAAAAAAAACAAACAAACAAAAGCAAAACAAAGCAAAACGCGCTTTCCGTTTTAATGCTTAGAGATTCGTGGAAACTTTCAACAAACCTTTGCTCATGAGACAGAGTGCTCTCAGTGGATAATGCCGGTAATCATGTGTGTTAGGTTCCGTAGAACCGCCTCTCTACCCCATCCGTCTGGCTGAAGGATCGTCCGCTCTGGAAGGCCGGGTCGAGATCTTTCATAACAACCAGTGGGGCACAGTGTGTGATGATGACTGGGACATGGCCGATGCCAATGTAGTCTGCAGGCAGCTAGGCCTCGGATCCGCCTCGAGATACGTGTTGGCTGGCGGCTTCGGCCCGGGGACCGGTCCCATACATCTCGATGAGGTGGCCTGCACTGGGTCTGAGGAGATGCTCGTTGGTTGCCCGAGAGCCAGCAGTCACGATTGTGGTCATTTTGAAGATGTTGGAGTCGTTTGCAATCCACCAAGTTAGTGGTGACAAATGCTTGTTTCTTAGGAAGATCCGGTTCTCCATTTTTCTTGCTAGTGTATAAGGCCAATGGTACCTTGATATTATGTGAACTGAACTCACTTCTTTGGCTTGAAACCCAAAAGGAAAGATACTTTGTCATGAACTCACTATGTGTGGCATCATATCAATTTCGTTATTTTCTTTTGATCATTAAACATTCTCCCTCCTCGTCCTCTTCGGTTTCTCCTTATTGTACTCTTATTTTTGGTACAATGAATGATCATCGATATTTTTCATCTCACATGCAGCATGATTAGCGTCTCGTATATCTAATCTCTTCCAATATCTAAGTTAATAACACACACTAAAACATATTTTCTCTCAGGAATAGCATGTGGTAACTCTTATGATCACGCTTTACCCTTGATTTGCTGTGGAAAATAATTGGGTTTGCGATAGTTTTTCTGCACTTCTCATTTCTTGCTTTACGGTTCGTGAAGCGATCTTCCATAGACAGCAAGTTGACATGTTTCATAATGAGTATGGGCTACAGTATATGACATAGATACATAAACATGAAATATGATTATGTGACCCGTCATCATGACACCTCGACAATAATGGTGTACCTACTTTTTCTGACTTAATTTAGAACAGCATACAACAAAAAAAAATTGTGAGAAAGCTTGCCACTGACTATACTCCCAAGTCGTACGTATCATAAGATCATTACAATGAATCTTGTCATCAGTGAGTCTACGAGGATGCCTTGCGTTCTCTTTAAAGTTTATCAACTATACTACAGCTGTGGTTAGGGGTAGTTAGCATTAGGGTTCATGAAATTCGCCTCTTTGTGGAGAAGTCAGGTATTCATTAATGTATCAGTACTATGTCCAACCCAAGTGAAGCTGCCTTATTACTAACAGTGTACACTTTGTCACAATGGAGACAACTTCTCTTGCTAACCTGGTCAGATGTATATAAGTCTAGCTCATGTTATTTCTCTACTTTTTTCTCTCTCGCTATTCATTTATCTCTTTCTCTCCCTCCCTATTCCTCTCTCACTCTGTATATCTTTGTCTTACTTTATCTGTTTCTCTTTCTCTGTCTGTCTCCTCTCTATTTACTAATTCATGTATTCATGTATTCATGTATTCATCTGTTTATCTCTATCTATCTATACATCGATCTATTCATCGATGTATACATCTATACATCTAGGCCTATCTGTCTATTTATCTATTTATTCATTTATCTATCTATCCATCTATCTATTTGTCTGTCTATTTACCTTTCTATCTATCCGTCTACCAAAAATCTTCTGCTTTATTTCTCCATAATAGGTAACTGTACAAATGGATGTGTACATGGTGCGTGCGTTGGCCCTGATATGTGCAGGTAAAATGTTTGCATTTATTTTTGTAGGAAAGATATATAAGCTACTGCAGTCGCACAAATCACTATTATGTTTCTTTTATGCCTTTCGAAAGCAAATTTTCATTGCGGACATTATCTCAGCTAGTGATTAAACTACACTCCTTGTGTAATGTCGTCATGCCGGAATAGAGTCAAACCTGTCTACAGCGGCCATCCAAGAAGATGAAACGAGCGATCGTTATAGACAGGTGGCTATAGACTGATTATCCGACATTTTGTGCGTGTAGGCTTACTAGTATTACTCGCATCTAAATGTATTGTTATTGTATTCATCTGAGTACTTACATTGTACCAAGGAGGTATACCTCCCTGCATGTACATTATGTGTATGTTTGCACGCGTTTCATGCATAGAACAATGCTGGTATTTAACTATCGAGTTGAAGCTTAACATTGATGCGGGCATCATTATAACTGAATAGAGGGAGAATGCAGCGGTGGCCATCACTGAACTGTTAGCAATGAATTATCGGCACGGCTGCAAAGCAGCAAACACTATTATTCTTTCGGCTGCGGATCCGTATAGCTCTGCGGCCGCAATTTACAGGATAAAATCTACAGGGCCTTTAACGTGGATTTTCTCTAAGGGGGGGGGGGGGGGGGTCAGTGGCCGCATAGGTGACCGCTATAGACAGGTGGCCGCTAAGGTAGGTTTCACTGTAGATGATTACGCATGGATATTTCTACATTTCTGAACATTGATTGATGATATCATGAATGTGAGACTTTCTTCTCGTTATGTGAGAATGAGTTGAAGAAGAATTAATTTGAAGACGATATTTGCATCGAAGTAGCATGTTTCTCTCCTCTTACTGTCTACAGCTGTGAAGATGGCTACAGGGGCCCCTCGTGTGAGGATTGCGTGCCGTTCGAAGGTTGTGTCCATGGAACCTGTGAGAACCCTGGTGATTGTATCTGCCTGCCGGGCTGGGGTGGCCTCTTCTGTGACACAGGTAGAACAAATCCTCATAATTTATAACAACAACAACAACAGCAACAACAACAACAACAACAACAACAACAACAACAACAACAACAAATATAACAACAGCAGTAGCAGCAACAACAGAATCAGCAGCAAAAACAGGAACATCAACAACAATAGAAGCAACAACAGCAATGTCATCAACATCAACATCAACATCAACAACATCAATCGAGTAGCCGTAGCGACAGCAGCAGCAAAAACCACAACAACAACCCATACCTCACAATTTAGAGTAAAGAGAATCTTTAGTAGAAAAAAAAGGTACGCTTGTGCAGGCAGAAGCCCGTGGACAACGACTCGGGTGTGGCGTGTAGAAATGCGTAATCTACCTGCATATATGAGAAAATCTTTCGTAGACATTGCTTTTCCCAAATTCATTGACGAATTTTAAAAGCAGAGCTGGGTATTCATACCATTCACTATTTTCTTCGAGTCACGAGTATGATGTAAAAACCGTGCATTATGCACTGCTGTGACATTATTTCACAGACTTCAGTTTTGACGAAAGCAATTAAGTGAACAAAAAGTTGAAAATTGGTAAACCGTACACCGATCACGTAACAATCTCTATCATTATTATCATCTCATTTCAATATTTTTGTTATTATTACTGTTATCATACTATTGTCATTACCATTGTTACTATCACCTAAGTAATAATGCTTTTGTTATAGGACCCTGATAATCGTAATCACTGTTGCTGTTATTGTTAATATTGTTATAATTATTAGCAATAATGATAATACAATACATTTATTAGGCGCTTAATAAGGATTTTTCAAAGCACTCAGTTTACCAGAAAATTAAGATTTAATAAAAGATAATACAAAAATACAACAAAAAAATCAAAACAGGTGTGTAATTCAGAAAATATATTTATATGTATTTTCAATTGCAAATTTAATACTGCTGATATGACAATAATCATTGATTTATTTTTCATATTTTTCTCGTGAAGACCTCGTAAGAAGATGTCCGGTTGTTGTAGCCCCTCCTCACGGGAACTTGACCTGCACGGAGGATAGGGTCATCGGTTCGGTGTGCACACTACAGTGCGAGGAGGGGTACAGGGTCCAGGGACCATCGGACATTTCTTGCCTGGAGACAGGCGAGTGGGACACTTTGCCCCCACAGTGCGAGCGTAAGTGCACCCTCGAGTGAGCAATGGACTCGATCTGACGTCACATTGTGTCGAAGCTGACACAAGATGGCCATACCTTCGCAAGGTCTTTGGGCAAGGTTTTGGCTTGCCAAAATATTTAACCACTGTGCATAAAGTTGCCGACGGTCATTCGATCAAGTACCCTCATGAATGACCCGATGTTTACACGATCAGAACCAATTCCGAACACTTTCTTTTTATTGTGTGTCCATCTTTCTTTGCTCGATTACGGGACAGTGTGACGACTGCATAATAGCCATACACGTATCCACGTATTGCAGGCACAATGATTGTACGTTTCGAAGCTTGGTCCTGACGAATGCAATCGGTGAAAAAAAATGTAAACCGTTCATTCATCCCGTATACTATTATTGAGATTTGTTATTATTATTATTATTATTAGTAGTAGTAATAGTAGTAGTAGTAGTAGTAGTAGTAGTAGTCGTAGTGGTAGTCGTAGTAGTAGTAGTAGTGGTAGTGGTAGTAGTAATAGTACAGCCTGCAGTAATAGTAGTAGTAGTAGTAGTAGTAGTAGTAGTAGTAGTAGTAGTAGTAGTAGTAGTAGTTGTAGTAGTATAGTAGTAGTAGTAGTAGTAGTAGTAGCAGTACTAGTAATAGTAGTAGTAGTAGTATTAGCAATAGTGTATTATTGTTTATCATCATTATCATCATCATCTTTATCATTAGAACAAAATTGTCAGCATTTCTCCTTTTTTTTCGTATTTGTCTCGGAAAGAGCTCGTAAGAAGGTGTCCAGCTGTGAATGCCCCGCTTCGTGGGAATTTGACTTGCACAGAAGATAGGGTCATCGGTTCTGTGTGCACACTACAGTGCGAACAGGGGTACAGAGTCCGGGGACCGTCAAACATCTTCTGCCTAGAGACAGGCCAATGGGACACGATGCTTCCCCATTGTAATCGTAAGTGCGGTCCACGAACAACTGTGCGGTGGATGAAAATTCTAATGAAGGTGGTATCACATCTCCTCGAGAAAATCAATATGTGAGGCGTGGCCTGATGACGCGTGTTTGTATGCTTCCGAAATGGCTAAAGCATTTTACAAGATTTATAGAGATAGAAGTTTTCAAATACCATGTCTCCATTCTTTGCGTCGTCCATTTGAAATTAAGTCTTCATATTTGCATTTAGATTATTTATTCAACAGCTTATCATCATATTAATGCGGAAGCTCAGTAGTGCCACAGAGAAAGTTTTTTTTTTTTCTATTCTCGAGCTTTTCGGGGCCGACAACGAAAGCATAAAACGAAATGTTAGATCTTGTCTTTTGGACTGAGAAAAGGGGATGGCTAGTAACTGATCAGTGGGAATCAGTGGGAATGCTGGGGGATGATTGTTCCAATTCTTGTGGGATTCATTTAAGATTAGATTATACAGCATATCAATATATTGTTGTGTGAAAATTATTTGCTTCAGAACGGTCTCATATTCAAGTAATGTGCAGTTGAATGCCCCGTCACTGTGCAGGCATGATAACCTGGAAACATGAAACTGCACCATACTTGAATATGAGACCATTCTGAAGCAAATAATTTTCACACAACAATAGATATATAATGTACTCCTAAATGAATCTCACAATGATTTTAGCAATCATCCCCCAACATTCCCACTGATTCCCACTGATCAGTTACTAGCCATCCCCTTTAAAGGGACATTCCACGCGATTTTCATAATTTCACATCATGTAGTACATTAAATCGACAACTCCGTGTACAGATTTGTAATAATTTATTGTGGTTCTTGAACTGAGAAACAATACTTCGAAAAACCTTAAACAAATTACACTGAACAAGGATGATGACATAGGAGGTTCACATATTTCAGAAATGTAGCAGTGTAATTCCATTACAATACAGCTTGCTTGCGAGTTCACCTGTGTTATAATCTATGCATGCCTTCTTCTTTTGTTCTGCTTCCTTGATCCCCAACTCATGCATTCTTATGGTGACTCTGCCATGTCATCATGCTTGTTCATTGCAATTTGCTCTAAATATTGAAAATGTTCTTATTCTTCATCCCAATTTTCACAAATTCTGAAACTCTGTCCTCAGTATAACTAATTTTTAGTTGTTCAAATGTAAACATCTGAAAATCATCCGGAGGTCCCCTTTAATATCTCCGGTCGTGAAATGATGAGAAGGCAAGATGCTATGGCTATGACATCTAACCCTCTCGACTTTTCGAACCCTTAACCCTTCCTGTGCCAATGGGTCAAATGTGCACAAATTTTGCACACAAACCTATTAAAGGACAAGTTCACCTTCATAGACATGTGGGTTGAGTGAATGCAGCAATATTAGCAGAACACATCAATGAGAGTTTGAGGAAAATCGGACAACACATTCAAAAGTTATGAATTTTTAAAGTTTCTGCTCAGTCACGGCTGGATGAGAAGACTACTATAGCTTGTGATGTCATATGAGTACAACTGAATAAAGAAAGTATAAAGAAAATTCAAGATATTCTCACTTTTCTCACATAATAAAAGAACACTCGACTTCTCTCTTTCAGAAGTCAGGGGGAATAATATTACCCCTAACATAAGTCGGTAACAAGTCAAGGAAATGTGCACTTTATTAAGAAAGTCAAGTTTTGTGAAATTCTCTTTTTATTTTCCTTATATCGTTGTACGCATGTGACATCATAATACTGTAGTAGTCTTCTCCTCCAGCAGTGATTGCACAGATATTTTAAAAATTCATAACTTTTGAACGGATTGTCGGATTTTCCCCAAACTTTCACTGATGTGTTCTACTAACATTGTTGCCTTCACTCAATCTACATACATATGAAGGTGAACTTGTCCTTTAATAGGTAATGAAGGTGGCATGCAGAGTTTAAAAGTCAGGAAGGCGAGAAACTGTCCATTCTTCTCAGAGGCACCTATAAGCTTCCGTACTGATTTTAAAGTTGCGTGTGTCTGGACAAGAGTCAAGCACCTACCCAATCAGCATCTAGTCAACCATCAAGAAGGGGTAAAAACAACTTAAAGTTCGTAAAAGTGTTTGAATTATTCAAGGTCTTCTTCCGGACCTATTTGTGAAATTGGTTTTAATAACATGATATGTTTTAGTGAGAAAACTAACGTAAAAAAACCCCCAATAAAACCCAAATCGCCTTGTCATTATCAAGGTTTTACTGCTGTATTTGATGGCATACGATTGAATACATCTTAGGTCATGCACATGCATCTGTCCATTCCCGCCCTGTAGGGATCCGGTGCCCTCCATTGGAGCAGCCAGCCCACGGAGAACTGGTGTGTCCTTCGGGAAACATGAGAAATGTTTTCGATGCCGTCTGTACTGTCGTGTGTGACGAGGGCTATACCAGGCAGGGCCAGAGAAACTCCGTCCGTTGTCTTGAGACGGGCCAGTGGGACTCCATGGCGGAATGCGAGAGTGAGCTTGAAAAGTTTGAATCTTAACTTTTCTATGTTTACGTTCATCATTGATCAAGATTTTACGATTCAGGCAGGAGGTACTAATAATGGCTAAGTTATGGTTTTCCTTTAAAATCAGGGCTCCTCTCCTCCAACAAAGTCATAAGTTATCATTACCAGAATTTTGATGGTCTGACTTACTCCAACGTTATCGGATTAAGACTAGTGAAGAGTCATATGTCTGTGATGCTATCGGAGTAATTAGTTTGGGAGACGGTCACATTTAAGTGGTCTGTCGACGCGTAACCGGAATGTTCTAGATCTATGAATTCTCGAAGAAAAGATGACTTAGATTTAGAGTAAAAATTGAGGTTTGTTTAAAATCAAAAGATATTTTTTCTTCCCCTAGTTCACACAGTGAGGTCTGAAACATTTTGCAATATGTGTGTACATATGTCGTTTTGGTACACATCAGAAGTTTTGATCGGAAGTTGTATAGGCGAGGTAAATGAGAGAGTAACGTGATCGACAGTATTATATCCTCCAAGTCTGTTTTCTAAACACGTCCTGTACTAACATCTCGTGTAGAAATTGAAAAGCAATTTATCATTGCAAAGCTTGGAAAATTTAGAATAACAAAAGCTGGAATTTCTGTTTGGTGACCTTATTGGACTTTTTTGATGTCATGTGTATGAGAGAGATTGAAGTTGAGAAAAGGAGGCACGAAAGAAAAATTATTATCCAGTCCATCGTCTTCCAAGTAGATAATAAGATTTAGTTCAAACTTAACTTGAAGGAAACTTGCCGCGACTGTACAACTTATGACAGAAGAAAACAGTAAAGATAAACAAAAAACACTTTCAAACATTACTAGCATCACTTTAGTATATCGGCGCTATTTTGTTCTCGGGTAATCAGATAGTGTTTCATTGAAGCTGTCCTTTTGTTTTTGTCTGTTAGTTGAGCGTTGTGACGTTCTACCTCCACTTCCCCTCGGCAGCATGAAGTGCACCCAAGGTAACGTTTTTAATTCCACCTGCGTCTTTGCGTGTGACAATGGTTTCCAACTGAATGGACCTTCTTCCAGGGAGTGTGATGCGTTTGGCTCCTGGTCGCAGTACCAGCCAGTGTGCGAAGGTGAGATTATAATAAGGCTTGACATTCTTGCTAATTCATCCCCTCCTCCTTCCCCTCCCCTCTCCTTCCCTTCACTATCATTCTCTCTATCTGGGCCCCCTCCACATGTCTTCTTCGACAGACAACCAGCACTACCACCCCCTCCTTCACCTCATTCTTCTGTTATTATTACCACTACTTGTACTGCTATTACAACAACAACTACTACTACTACTACTACTACTACTGCTACTACTACTACAACGACGACTACTATTACTACTACTACAACTACTACTACTACTCCTGCTACTACCTCTACTACTACGACTACTAGTACTATTTCCACTACTACTTTCCCCTTTCTTCCCTTCCCCCTTCACACGTCTTCGAAGGTGAACCTCTTCTCCTCCTGTATTCATCATCTGCCCCTCTCCCATCCTCCTATGATGCTATGCAAGCCCATTTCAGTTTAGAGAAGCATTATTCTTAATCATAAGCTGTTTTATGTTTATGACACTCAGTACAGCAACGACTTGCTCTGTTCTTTGCTTTCCCTCGTTAGCTGTTCGCTGTCCACCGGTACTCCAACCAAGCTTCGGTATGATGACCTGTACGAATGGCGCCGGCCTTGGATCGGTGTGTACCTCAAGGTGTGGCTTTGGGCACAGACTCATCGGACCCAACGTGACAGAGTGTGTAGCTGGAGGCAGATGGACAAATGACCTGCCAACTTGTACTGGTATGAACAAGGCAATTTCTTGGCATTTGTCATACTTTCACTGTGTACTGGCTGTGGCGCAATACGAGTTGATCAGCCCTTATAATATAACAGCTGCATTCCACATTCTTTTTATTTTTGCACAAAATAAACGTTACTTGGCCATGCCGACATCATCAAGATCATCTGTGTGAAGGCATAATGTACTGGATTAAATAAAGATAACGCGTAATGCATCCATACTCACGGTCAGCTCTCAGTGTGTCATCATTATCTACCTTAGATATTAAGTGAGCAACATGTCCGTATCATTCCATACTCCATATAGTTCCTTGATACCCTAACAGTAGGAGTGCTATAGATTCGTTGTGTTCTCGAAGTCAGTTGTTCACCTGTAAGCCCATATACCAATCTGTCTGTCTCCCCACCCGTCTTGATTTCGTTTCCATCTATCAACAGCCTGGTCAGAATTGAGAAATTACATGTATATTGATGATATGACCTAGGTGAAGTGTGAGAGGGCAGTTGAGTGAGAAGTTATTGAACAAAATGTGATGAAAAGTCGGTGTGGTAGAGGTGAAGGTCATATTCTAAAAATGTCACCATACGTGGAGGGCGCGGGTCATGCTCAGCCTGCGCTTTATGAGATGGAAAGCTGATCATTATGTCACACCTACTTCTCCTCCTTGACCTAAGAAGTTGCTTTGCTTGACCCAGCATAGAGATTCCAATCCAGATGCCATGTATGATATTTTTACTCTCTGGAACTCACAGATGACCGGTTGCCAGAGTAATCAGTGATACGAGACCTTATATAATAAAGTATTTGAAAGTGTAAAATCTTGATTTCAACTCTTCCTCCTCACAATTTCTCCCCGAATGTTCTAAAGTTATTACATGTCCACCGCTGGAAGAGGTTCCAACCAATGGACAACTTGCCTGCACAATGGGCGGCCAGTACGGCAGCCTCTGTAAGTACACCTGTGACCGTGGCTTTACCGTCCACCCTCCAGCAGCATCGCTTCGTCAGTGTTTGACAGACGGCTGGACCGGAGAAGTGCCAGAGTGTCGAGGTAGGCGGGAGCTGTCTAGGCGTCTAGCCCGATATCAAGTCTTACCGAAAATAAGTACCAGCCTACTTTGTTTTCACGTTACTCTCTTCAGAGAAATAAAAAGGATGTGGTAAAGAGATATGCGTGTATATTGAGAGGGATGTAACTTCCGCTTCCCCGGTATGCCCCCATAATGAAGTACAGGTGTCGCAGATAACAACTACAGTAGGATTACAGGGGTCATCTCTGAATACACGCCATCAAGTTCTTCAGTACCCTAGGCACCACCTACACCTTGGGTCCGTTTCATGAAAGTCCAATGAAAGACTTCATAAAATAAAATTTCACTTCTCTTTAAAAGTTTGGCCATTTTGAAATGTATGCAAGACTCTTTAGTGATAACTTCACGAAACGGACCCGGGTTTATAATACAAATTAAATATGATTTTTAGCTGGCTGATCTTGAGAGGGTTGACTACGGAAGCTTGTGAGGTGCCACCAAGAAGATGAGATAATTTTACCTTGCCTTCTTGACTTTTTCTGGTCCAAGAAGGCGAAAAGACTAGATCTCGTCTGCTCTCTGTTTGTGTCAGAGTAGGTAAGAAGACGAATAATGAGGTGTCCTCTTTTTTATACCTTCCATCTTATCTTCTTACGGACTCAAAAAGGCGAGATGACAATATCTTCCATCTTGCCTTTCCGACCCGCGAAGACGAGAAGACGAGATGGCGAGCAAAACTCGCATGTTTCCTGCAACGTATTCTGTTAGTCATGTTAGTGACATAGAAACATATCAGCATAGGCAAAGGTGCATTCGCATGTCTTTCCTTAAAGTTATTAGTAATTAAGCAACAATTGGCAGATGAAGTCAAGTGCAGAATCTTTGTTTGTAAGGCTTTTTGCGGTCGTATCAAAGTAGTTTGCAGACAAGATAGTGTAGAAAGCACTATGAAACAAGTGACACGTAGTACATATTCGTTTGCCACATGCGTGATGTTGAGGGTATCATAAACAAACACACAAGTCAACATGCTTGGCATTACATGGTACAGTTCCTTTAATACTTCGTCCCCATCCTTTCTAAATGTTTGTTTACACCACTAACCATTTTATAAACCATTCTCGGGTCCGTTTGTGCCCTACCACTCTCCCCGTAGATACCATGAAGCCCGTCTTCCCGTCCTGTCCGGTCGCCTTGTTCTACGTTTCTGACAAGCTGCAGGAGACCGCTGTTGCCTTCTGGCAGAATCCTGTGGCAACCGATAACTCCGGAGAGACCATCAGGGTAGAACACGTCGCTGGACCTCACCCCGGTGACTCCCTTGCTGGCGGTTCGCACGTCGTGGACTACGCGGCCAAAGATTCTTCCGGGAATACTGCTTTCTGCAACTTCACCGTATTTGTCAGAGGTAAGATGGGAATTGCATTGTTTTAAGTGAGGGTATCGCCAATACGTAGGTGCCGTGCACAGAGCAGCGTTTTAGATGCATTATGAGATAGCTCATGGGACAAACTTGCCCCGGTTTTGGCTGCACATGCACTTATATCACGCTCTGTCTTTATAAAAGAGGTATTTTTTGTTGAAGATTTCTTCGCTTTCCATCATGTGACCAGCACATTGAAGCCTTGCAGTAGTGAACCATGACTCTAGTGACCGCAAATCAGTAAAGCTTAGACACTTTCAACTCTTTTAAGCTGAATTATAGCCAAGAAAAAAGGGCTAGCAACTGAAAAGCACTGAACTCGCGTGAGACAACCGGAAGCGAACAAGGGACCGAGGAATCCCGCAGTGCACCTGTGACAGAGCTCTTCAGCGTGCGCAGGAGTTTTTTACGTCATTGGCGATAGCGAGAATTAAGTGGCAACATCGATCTGTGTTCATACTCGGCTTCGATGAACAGAACAAAGCGAAACAAGCAGAACAGGGAAACATTGTTCGAATCAAAAGACAGTGCCTTGAAACGATCATTTTTGGTTATACTGGAATGTACAAATTGAATGAGGTAATGATAATATCACTCCACATGTGTCTGCTGCATTTCAATTGTTGTTTCTTTTCTATGAATTCAATTGCGAGAAAACATATTTCACATCGAAAGTGAGAATTATGTAAACTGCAAAATTGATTACCAAAAATGATTATCATAACAATTATTTTTTAATACAAAGCAATGGGAGAGTTACATCCTATCCTTGCTTCCTGAATCAACGACTGTATCTAATTTTCATACATGTCTCTGCAAGCCTAACAACGTTTTGTGTTTGAGTCAACTTGATATCTGGTCACAGATTCTTTCTGGTACAATGTTTATTGTTCCAGTCGTAAGAAGGAAAGACAGTGGTGATAGCTTGATATAGACCTCGCACGCATAAAAATAATATGTAGTTTTTGAATGCTGTTTTCATCAGCTTTTGGGGGAATAAAATTATAAATGTTCTTCAAAATATTGTGCATGCCATCTGGTTTTTGTCTGATTACCACAAATTTCGCTAGTCACATAGTCAACGAAAGGGGTAAAAAAAAATGGCCTCCAAGAACACATCGTAATGTAGATGATCTCCATGCAGAGAAATCGTCAACTTTGCTTCTTGAATCATAAAACAATACTAGTAATTGAATCATAAAGAATGTTTTCTTTCTTTGATTTAAAAAAACACACACACAATAACAATGATGACCAGTCATCCGATGTGCCGAGCTGTCGAGTAGCGATAGCATGTCTATCAGCTGTTCCCATGGTAACCTGCTGGATTCTGTCTGTACCTTCTCGTGCGAGAGACCCGGAAGTTCTCTGGTTGGAGCAGAGTCGCTGCAGTGTGTCTACGAGAACGAGAATACTCGATGGAGCAACCCACTGCCCTCTTGCACAGGTGAGCACTCACCCACCCATAGACGTGGTTCAGGAAGTTTGAACCTCAAACCTTGTCTCTGTAATTTTTTTTCTCCCTTAAATCGAACGTAATGATTCTTGGATCTGGAAGACACGGTATACGCAGGGGCATCATAGACTGTGAATGCTGGTCCGGTTCGGATATATTCAAGAATCCCACGTAACAAATTGTTCTGACATCTTTATTATGATTTTTATGTAAGGAACACACACGGCTGGAGAATTTCGACTGAAGTCGACCGTTACACGCCGGTGAGCGTACGCTTTGAAGCAGGTCACATTTGTTGCACATCCATTCGAGCCAACATCTCCCCACATTACAGAGTGTACAACTCAACGCAGAACCTTGCCCATGATATATATATATATTTTTTACTACAATTACTTGTTTCCATGAATTCGTATCGGTCACAAACAGGAGTGTGATCGTTTACTTTCATAGCTACGAGATACTTAATTTGACTTTTAGCACACTTGAGAATCATTTTTACTTTCAGTATGATGAAGAAAAAATGTAGTATAGGGAGCCTTTATCATGATAAATTATGTACATTTACAGGTCTTCAGCGCCCTGTCTTCAGGGATTGTCCGATGTCGCAGGTGGTCGTAGCCAGTAACAATAGCGAGTCAGCAGTAGTGACTTGGGCCCCTCCCATAGCAACGGACAACACCCTTAACGTTATCCCGGCTGTCCTCGTCATCGGACAGGGTCCCGAGAGCGAGTTTGACGAAGGACTGCACATCGTGGTGTACAAGGCCCGAGACGCTTCCGAAAATCTTGCCTGGTGTAACTTTACCATCACAGTGCAAGGTAAGCGATTTATCATTAACAAAATAATGTTTGATTCCCACCCCCACCCCCTCCCCGCCACTTGGGAAAGGCTCACATTCTAATTCACACCTTACAAGCCAAGAGTAACTTAGACCGGTTTCGAAGCATACGATGTGAGAATGAAAATGTAAAAAGAAAATAAAACAAAGGAAAACACCCTCCCCATTTTCCCTTTCTCCCACGCAACATAGGGTTCGCTTATTATTAGTATCAACAAGCTCGTAAATCATGGCCCTTTTCTCAAAGTAACATTTTTATGTATAGCCTACGTGTCTTAAATCATGTTACCGTCATTTATTCTGATAGGTTCGGAACAGCCAGTTGCTATATCATATTACATATATTTTTAAAACTGAGCATCTCCACTTCAGAATGTGACTGTAAACTAATACTTCTATTCCACAGAGATTGTTTGTTTTTTTTTTCTCATCGGTCACTTGTCGTTTTGTCATTGGTCTCTTGTCGAAAGCAAAGGTTGTCGCTTCCGGTAATCAACAATTCACCTGACAGTCAACTAACACAAGGCGGATTCATCAGACCGCGATTCGATACACTTTGGTTGGTGGTCGGAAGCAAAAAAAAAAAAAATGCTTCCGACGAGAGAACGCTGAGAATTTTTGTTTATTTATTCATTCATTTTTTTTTTTGGTTTGGTTCGTGGTGCATGGCAGGGTATTTTTTACATTGAGTAACCTCGTTGGGTAATTCTTTGATTTTTCTTCTCCCTATAGTCATACGCTGCCCCAGCCTTCCTCAGCCTGATGTTGGAGAAATAGAGTGTACGGGTCAAGTTCTTGGGTCAGTGTGCACCAGGGTGTGTCCGGACAGGTACGGACTCCTTTCTGGACCATCGACCGTTGAATGTCTCAGGAACGAAGATATGGGCATGTGGTCAAACCAGCTTCCAGACTGCGTTGGTAAGTCCTCTGACTTATTAAGTAGTACACCCTCATAATGCCACTCCCCCCCCCCCCACACACCCATACACACACACACCTACACACACAGACACACACACACACATACACACTCACACACACACAAAAAAAAAAAAATAGACATTTTTGATATTTTGTTCTTGATCGATGGTGACGGTTAACTGTTTTCCATCAGGTAAAAAACCCCCAAAAACCAGTAGTCCACGGTTCCCACAAAGGAATCTAGAAAACCATCAGTAAGTAATATATATTCCTCTTTATACTCCATTGGTAAAATGTATTTGGAAAAAAAAAAATTCTACTCAAATTTTGTGTGACTTAATTAATTTGTCATAGTGGTGGGTTAGACAATTATTTATGTTCTCCTCACTTCATTTCTCTTTTTGTCTATGAATCCATCCATCCACCTTTATATCCATATATCCACCTATCCATCAAACCATCTATCCATATTAATCCTTTCATTGTTCTATCCATCTCTTCATCTATCTTTGCATCTATCCATCTATGTATCTCTATGTATCTATATCTATCTACCTATCTACGTATCTATCTATCCATCTATCTATTCATCTATGCTATCCAATCATCTATCTATCTATATCTATTTATCCATCCATCCATCTGTCTATTTCTTTATCTATTAATTCATTCATCCATCTATCTATCCATCCATCTATGTACCTATATCCATCTATCAAATCATCCGTCTATCTATTATCTATCTATCTATCTTTCTATCTATCTATCTATCTATCTATCTATCTATTTATCTATCTATTTATCTATCTATCTATCTATCTATCAATATATATCAATCCATCACTCTCTGTCTGCCTTTCTCAGATGACAGTCCACCGATTCTGACTCCCCTGCCACCGTCAAGACGAGTCTTCGCAGAGCCTCTCCAAACGAGCGTCACCGTTGACTGGGAGCCCCCTCGGGTGGAGGGCGAGACGGAGGAGATTACCGTGGTGCACGAGGCGGGGCCCGCTCCAAACAGCGACTTAGAGGAAGGCGTCCACTGGATATCGTACTATGCAGAAGACAGCACAGGGAACGTTGCCAAGCATACTTTCAATATCACAGTGATAGGTATGTGAATTCAGATGGCTGTCGCTTTGTTTATGTTCTTAGCAGTAATAGGGCCTATTAGTAGTAGTATTAGAAGTTGAAACAGAGGGGTTATAGATGTTTGTTTATTAATTTTTCCATCTGAGAAAATGTCTGGATAGCCCATATTCAGCTACGTTAAGCTGGTCTTCCATGGGGTCCAATTGGATGTGAGGTAGGACCACTTCACCGGGAAACACCCTGCTCTTTGCGATGAATGAATGAAGCGGGATCTTTTACATGCATGAGTTGTTACTCTCTCATACACGGGACCTTCATTTTATGTCCTATCCGAGGGACAGAGAGTTTTGCCTCTTGCTAGAGGGGACGGTATGCTTACACACAACATTGCTCAGTCCAGACTCGGGTTCGAACCCTGGCCGCGTGATCGTGAGGTACACGCGCTACCGACTGAGCCAACTCACCGCCCATGGATAATAATGATAATAATAACAATAATAACGATAATGATAATAATAATAATAATAATAATAATAATAATAATAATTATAATAATAATAATAATAATAATAATAATAATAATAATAATAATAATGATAATACTAATAATAATAATAATAATAATAATAATAATAATAATAATAATAATAATAATAATAATAATAATAATAATATATGATTCTAATAACTTTTAAGATTCATAGTAGTAATAGAAGTTATGGTAATAATATCACCTAGTTATCATCATCACCATGCTCATTGTGATGACCATCATCATCCTCACCATCATCGCCATTATTTTTATTACATTTATAGTATTTTTAACAAATATTTCGAGATGTGATGAATAGTATATAACAACGAATTCTTTATCGTACAGATGATATAATAAGATACAATCACAAACTTACTTGAAGAATAGGGTCACTTTAAGAGGAGACTGTGTGATTAACTCTTTATGTGCCATGGTGGAAACCCCCTGTGTGCCACGTTATTCTGAGACACGAAGGTAGTCTTGCTTCGAGAAAGAATTCGGTTTTTCCAGTTTGTATAACTTCTACACATTTTTGTTAAGGTGGACATAATAGTGAGCAAAGTTAAAGAGGAATGCAATACTTTACTCCCATATAAATTGCACGACAAATCTATTTCCATTTTTTCTTTTGAATGACTAGTTGCTACATTACTGTAAAGGCACAACTTTTGCACATAAAACCGTGACAGAAACTTAGAATGTACACGCAAATCTAGTTGTTAACACCGCTTGATAGTCAATCACCGAGTAGAATGCAAGCCATATGTGAGAGGAACAAAAGCGCGAGAAACGCTTTGATCGTTCCGCGGGATTAGCGATCTATCGATCGGTTTAAGCGCCTTTGTTTGTTGAGCAAAATATGCGAAGTTGGCACGCCGTCGACTGAGTCGGACATGCGAACGTGGCACATAAAGAGTTAATAATATCCTTGGATATATTAACCCACTGGCTCTGATTTTTACAATAGTGGTCCGCTGCCTTGAACTGGAAGTGACTGGTAATCTCAGGGTAGACTGTAGTCATGGTAACCTCCTTGGTTCCTCCTGCTCTGCTGGATGTCCCCATGGATCAAACCTGGTTGGATCCTCGGCTCTTGAATGTCTCTCAGACGGGAGGACGGAGGTTGGAAGTTGGAATGCTTCTCTTCCATTTTGTCAAAGTGAGTTACAGTATATTACAACAAAAGAAAAACTCTTTTTATTCAATACGTCAATGTACCAGGTAATTTGTCCGTCAATCATGTAAGTTGCAAAGAAGAAAAGACTAACCTGAGTGGATTTCCAGGTTAAGGAGATGGTATTATATTGGTGGAGATGAGAATTGGGCTTTTAACTTTTTGCTAAACAAGAAATCACTCATAAAATAGTACAGAGCATGTCATTCTAAGAGGAATTCAAAGTTTATTTGATGAAAATCGGTTTTGAATGGCTGAGACATCCAAAAACAAAATAAAGCAAAGAGACCGCAATAAAAGATGGGTCCCACCTCTTATTAAGATCACACTATTTTGGATATCTCATCCATTTTCAAACCAATTTTCATCAAATAAACGGTAAATTCCTTTTGGACTCACATGCTCTTTTATATTTCATATAAGGTTTCTCGTTGTCTCAGCAAAGGGTGCTAGAAACCAGAAGTTTGGTCTCAACCAAAACTCCCTTAAAGTCAGTAAAAAGGTCAAAGATTATACTGTAATGTACCTCATCTTACATTCAACTGTCAGTCATCAGAGAATGATATATTGACGTCAAATGGTGACGAGATTGTATCCGGATCAAATGAGTACTTTATTCCAAAATTGGTCATAAATCATCTGTGGGTAAAATGTGCTGATGTGTGGCATGAGAGGGAAATGGATGAACAATTCACATCCTGGAGAATTCCAAACACTGTCTCTTTGCATTTTAATATTCGAAAGTGCTTGCAGAGATGCAATATTTGTAGCTACTGGACAGAACAAAAAAGGCGGTCGTGTTCACACGGAAGTTATGTCACATATTTTTGGCTAAAATCACTTTTGTCTACCAACCTTTCAAAGAAAAAAAAATCCATCAATGTGCACACGGCTCTGATCATCTCTCTCTAGTCTCCTATACGTACCTACTCACTGAATTCCGATCATTGCAAAAACAATCACATAATTTCATATAAAAACGGAGAAAAGATAAATTGAATCAAATCAAATCAAGTCAAATCAAATGATATTAGAATATCCAAGAATGAAGTTCAGTTGTGAAAAAAGTGCAGTCAACACTCGCAGTTAGAATGATGTGATGCATGATGGGAATTATTTCAATCTGTGCAAATGAATGCGTTATTCAATCCTTCAAACATTATATTTTTCCCCATTTGTTATTGTTAGTTCATTCCTTTTTTAATATTTCGACCCATCAGTTCAGACGTGTCCAGCCCTGGATGTCCCGCCATTTGCCACGATGAGTGAGTGCCCTGCCGGCGAGGTGGAGTCCCATGAATTTGGGATCAGCTGCAAGTTTACCTGCCTCGAGGGGTACTTCGGCGTGGGCGAACCGAGGAAAGTGTGCCAGGCTGACGGATGGTCAAGCACAGACTTCCGATGTCAGAGTGAGAGTCCCTATGCTGCGCGTTACAATATTTTCCAGAAATGTCGTTGTACTTTGCAGTCTTTTAGTCCCACTAATATAACAAATACTATGCCAATCATGGAGAAACTGATCGCAGTCCATTGCCAACTTTTTCATCTGTTTTTATACAATCCACAGCACATTTCGGTGTTTGTTTTTCAGAGAAAAAAGTTCCTTTTTTTCTACTTTTACCTTGTTTTGTGCAATTTGCTTTGTATGCACACCATCTATTTTAAGTATTATCAAATTGATTTGACTGGTGCAAAGAGCACGTAACTGGAGGCTTGTTTATTAATTGTGCTTGGTAACATTAAGATTCTTTAAGAAGACATGGGTGTATGTTTTATTTACAGTTATTTGTGTTGTCCCATTGGCTTGTTATGCTGTTTTTTCCTTCTGAAAATTTTCCGTCAACTTTGCCCCAACTGTCATTTTTATGTTTTTCAAACGCCAGGGCTACCATGTATGCCGTTGCAACAGACCGCAGGTCTGATCATTTTCCCGGCGGATTGTTTCACGGCGCCAGTGTACGGTACGGTTTGTGGCGTGCAGTGCAGGAAGACCGGCTTTAGTCTCCTGCATGAAGACCTGATGGAGACTCGCTGCACGGCGGACGGCACGTGGGAGCACAGTCTGGAGGAGTTTAGTTGTCATGGTGACTACATATTTTCGTCTTCCATCGACGTTCTTCCTCACCTAAGTTCATGAAGTTAGGATCCGTGTGGCCCTGTCAATGCATACCATACAAAGAATACTTTAAAAACAACAACAACAAACGGTACACTATCCACCAATGCTACAAAGGCTATTGATATCCTGGGCCTTGCCTGGAAAACTTCATACATAAGAAGTTACGTTCATCCTCGAGGTTAAAGATCACCGTCTGAACGTACCTACAGTTCTTTGACCAAGAAGACACGGATTGCCCAAATATACAACAGAAGTGAATCTCCTTCACTGCAAAAAGTCCGGCGTTAAATAGTGAACACCGAGCTGGTGTTAAATTTTCGGTGCTCATTTATGGTGTTAAATTAACACCCCCGGGTGTCATTTCCAAATTTTAAACTGTTTTTTGAAGAGTTTCTTAGTAACTGCACTTCTTGTTGATTTTTAATTTAAACAAGACGATCAAGAATTTTACGTTGAAATACTAGATTTTTGAAAAAATGTGAAAATAATTTTACACCAAAGTAACACCAGCTGGTGTGGTCCCTTATTGAAGCTGGACGGGTGTTAAACCATTGATATTAACACCAACAAGTATCAAATCAACACCATGTGGTGTCATTTTTTAATTAACACCAGTACAGTGTCAAAATAACACCTGGTACAGTGTCAAATTAACACCACGAAGTGTCAGGTGAACACTTTTCAACACCATCACAGTGCATTTTTAACACCTGTGGGTGTGGTCCTTTATTGAAGTTTGATCGGTGTTAGATTTAACACCCGTGGTGTTAAATTTAACACCCATGTTTTTACAGTGTTCAATTTCTTACCACGAATGAGAAGTTTTGATATGTTCATCAAACAAGTGGTGCAAATGCAAAATCTCCAACAATGTTTTTGTATGTCATGTTGGAGTCAAGTGAATGAAGTTCCGACGAGTTCGACCTCCTTTCACGTTAACGTAAGGAATGCAAATTCTTTTGCTGACCTTTAATCTGAGTGAAATGCGCAACATTTAAACTTTCTTTCATCTTTGAAAGGGTACCGTTAGTCCATTTCCACAAGAGAAAACAAAAGGTACAATTCTTCAGTAATGTACTATAAAAAAACACAACAACACTTGCTTCATCATACAAGGGAACGAACTTAGGAAGAGCGCTGTTTTTGTTTGAGATATATTTTTTTTTCTGCCGATTAGGTAAAGTGGTAAAGTGTATATGAGCATTTGTTTATATTTCAGGGCCAAAATGGTCTTACTTGACAATTACTTGCTTTCAATACCAGTAGGTCATCATCACCCATTTCAGAATTTCATAAGCAATGCACAATGCACTTCAGAGGAGATGTTAAAACACTCTGCAGCATCAAGAGTCGCACTGCTTATTAATGTGTAATGTAGGCCTAATTGTTGTGATTACATTGGTATGGGGAATACATACTCAGTTACATTTAAACTTCATTCATGTCATGTCATGTCATGTCATTCATTCATTCATTCATTTTTCAGAGCCAGTTTTCTCATAAATGGGTTTATCTCATTGTGTGATATGTTTTTTAAAGTTCAGTGATAACGATATATCATTGGACAACCAAAGAATACAGAGATACCAAATCAAGGAGATATGTTTTATAACTCCATAAAGCATTTTCGGTAAGGGTTCGCCAATGTCTTCTATTGCAAATTAACAATTAATGTTTATTTTGGTATGACAATCTATGACATTCGCAAGTCGACCTCACAAAATTCGGGAATGACGAATTGTGATGTCCTCTTAAACCCTAGATGTGGCTGCACCGGTAATCGAATATTGTCCGGCGTCCACCACCGTCTCGATCACCGAAAAGTGGGGAGTGGAGGTGACCTTCCGCCAACCTATTGCCCAGGATAACAGTCAAGGTGACCTGCGGATGGTAACCTCGCCGCCGGACGTGACATCACCGTACAACATTACCCAGGACACGCAATTCTCATTCACGTTTTATGATGAGGCCAACAACAGCGCGGAGTGCCGATTTGACGTGTTCGCAAAATGTGAGCATTACAGGGTTACAGTGCTTTACACTTTAAATGTGTGTTTGACTTTAAATCCTTTAAATCATGTGCCTATAGGAAGGAGAAGGTAGGGATGAACTACTCTATTCAAATTCATCATAATTATGTCGTAGTCAAAGGTTTCAATTCGAACAAGGCATGAAAGGATTCTTTTATTTTTTTCTTTTCTTCAGGATACTTTAGAATCAAATATCAGATTGATATGCTGAAGAAAGATCTGTATACTTGTAAAATTGGCAATGTCACTAAGATCAGAGGGAAAAGGTGAAGTAACCAGCTTATATCCCTCCTATCAAGATAAGAATTCATGCAGTTTTAGCCCTTAAGACAATTACTTCGACCGGCCCTTCTTTCCTGGCTGGAATGAGTTAGATTCTGTTCCTTGCAATCAAATTCTCTAAGTTCTTTTAAGCTGAAAGCCAACTTTCTAAAATCCTACGTTTAATTATTTTGCCGTGATCACTTGAAATATTTCAGTATACTCACAATGATGCCTCGCTCCGATGACTTCATTTTGTTTGATCACTTTGTTACTTACTTGGCATTGATGCCTTAAGTTTAATCATGAACATCATACAATACCTTGCACATTCCGTAAACTTTATAATATTCTCGACATGTTTTATATTTGCGTGTTTCGTCATTTTTAACATTGATATGTTGTACTAAAAGCCTATATTATATCTTTGGAACCTACATCCTACAAGCTTTGCTTTTTAGTAGGTTTCTCATATTACACGTCACTTATATGATTTTATACATTTGTGCAATTTTGTTTCAAATTGACTGTTGTGTTAAAACTTTTTTTTTTTTAAATCTGAAATCAAATGGAATATAAAACTTGTATGAAATGTGGAATATGGAACATGAATGAAAAAAAAAAAAGAATTACAAACACACATATTGGTCTCATATCGTGTTTATGTCTTTGAATTATTCAATTTCTTGCTCGCGTGTAGCAACCAAATTCACAAATTGCTTCTTCAATATCAAATTTGTATTTCTGTATGTTTTGAAAGATATCTGTTGCATTGATAAATAAATCTGTTATACTGACAAATTTCCTGCCACTCAGTTACTGTTTATGATGTTTTATCTATTGATCTGGTTTTGATCTATTGATCTATAGATTTGGTTTTGAAATCGCTAGCTGCTTTTAGACGATTAAACCTAGGCAATGTTTCTTTTTGCTCTTATTGAAGATGAACTGCCGGCGGATATTCTTCTCTGTCCTAATGGCACCGTCATTGAGACCTTGGAGTCGACTCTAAATGTGTCTTGGGAAAGGCCGCTGTTTGAGGGGGAGGATCGCGAAAACATCGTGGTGTCCGCCAATGTCAATACCACGTGGAAGGTGCTACAGCTTGGCACTCACGTCATTGAATACATCGCGGTCAACACACACAGCGGGGAAGAGACGGTGTGCAGCTTTAACATCACTCTAGAGCGTGAGTATTTCATTTCACGAAGGCATTATTATGAATTGCTTGATTCCCTCCCTGATGTATATTGTTTTTGTTACAGGTCGGCTAAGGTTTCGAATGTTTTCTAGCAAATTTTAGATATTAATTTTACGATTTAAACCTGCTAAAGAGGAAAGAGAAAGATAAGAAATATGATATATTTTTAACATAATTTCAAGCGTATTTCATTTCATGCGACGAGCGAGGTATCATTGGAAGTATTAAATTGCATGCTGCTTTGTTTGATAGTGGAATTCATTTAAAGTAAAAAAAAAAAAAATGACGCTTAGCCTGTTTTGCAATTAAACTCATGCTGTTGTATTCACTGCAGCACCGCATTGTCCCACGCTGGAACCGCCACACAACGGCGCCCTCTCTTGTCGCCGATGGCCCAGGGGAGAATTCTGCAGCCTCTCATGTGACGATGGCTACGACGTGCCGCGGCTGCCTTCGGATGAAGCTCCCCCTTCCATGTATTCATGCATGAACTCCAAGGAGTGGCAGCCGCATTCAAACGTCCCAGACTGTTCAGGTATTATACCACGTGACCTCACACTGCTATCAAAGGAACACATCAAGTATGAGCACAGTGGAAACATTGCAAATCTGTACTGATGGGATAATGATCCAAATGCAAGATTTTAATTGCCCCTGAATTCTAAAACAGTATTTTTTTTTCTTTTTGTGGAGAAACTTCACTCATAATTGAAGCATTACAACCTGCCCAATGACAAAACGATCTTTGTTTGATTGGACAGGCGATCTGACATTTTTGTTTTGTTTTGTTTTATTTGAAAATTGAAAATCCCGAAATACACACCTGGCTGGGGATAAAAGAACAAAACTCGTTTGATCGTATTTAACATTGCCTTTCTTTCCACTTCATTATTATGTCTGATTAGTCACGTGCCAGCGTGAACAATTAGAATAAGTATTAATTTGTCAACTGACAACTTTTTAACAACATCACTTTTCCGCTCGCTATGTTAGGTTTGATAGTGCATCTTAAAAATGGCGTTTTCATCAGATTCAAGATACCAATATTGTTTTCCATGATGCAATATTCATGATAAGCCATTATAAGCCCCGCGACGTGCTACCATAAGATTACACTGTATTTCCTCGCGTTTTGTCCAGAGGTGCGGAATCGTAGAAGGAGCAACCTTCCAGCAGAGATGTACCACACTGGAGATTGTGCTGATGTGTCAACTCAGGAGCAGATTGCCCTGGCTCTTATGACTATCTTCAGGTCGTCCGACTTTGGTTTCATCTGCCAGGAGAATGATGCGGAATGCTCCATCAACCACGTATCTGTCACGTGCGGCTCGCAGGATGCATTTCGGGAACTTCCCCCGACGCGTCTGAACAAACGCAGCACGTTTACATCTGGAAGGCTCGCATCCATGTGTCCGCCTAGTCAGCGGGGGGAGATGACGCGGACGAACGTCACCCGCATTTCCTTCAACATCGGTTTGGAAGACGGGATGTCAGCTGCTGCAAACAGTGACGTCGATCTCACTGAGCTGCGTCAACAGTTGGACAGCGCTGCCCAGAACACGGCGTCCCGATTTGTCGACGTTCTCTCCAACACGCTTGAAGATCTTCTCACAAGGAGCCGTGACATCGATTCACGGTTGCTTGAATGGCTCTGTGAACCTGTCTTGCAGTTTGGTGAAGTGGAAATCGAATGCGATGATGGCTTCGTCCGCCAGTCGACATCGTCATTGAAATGTGGTGAGTATTCCATATCAAATAAACTGTCAACGCGCTCTGTCGTGCCTGGACACCAGCGTAGATCAGGTGAAGCATGTGACGGCGACTGTATAGATTTTATCATAAACGATTTGATAAAGAGAAAAGTTTTCGACATTTTGGCATTTCACGTTTCCAAGTCGTCACGCCGTCCGTGTGCCCTAGATCTCACTATAACTCTCCAAAAAGTGAAGATGCATGCACCGATAAGATTTGGGTCAAGATCCTAAAGGTCGAGGACTTTGCCTTGTGGTCAAAAAGTTCTCGTTTGTACCTTGTATGCCATGGTGCATGTTAAATCCTTCAGTAGTCATAGTAGTTGGTCTGTATGAAAAGAGGTAACACTGAGTGACATATACACAGCTAAGGTTTCATTCAAATTCATGAAATTCTTCTGTTGAGAAACTTTCATTTTTCCTTCCTATTTTTTTTAATGCAACTGATCGACAAATTGCCCTACATCGACGTATACATCGCTTATTTACGTCGATGTAGGGCACTTTGTCAATCAGTTGCATAAAAAAAGAAAAAGAACCTAAGATTTTGTTCGTTAGCTTGAACACAGGACATGGTTTTCTTTTGATATTTTGTTTGCTTGTTTGTTTTTTCAGTGGCATGTCCAAGAGGCTTTTACTCCATGGGAGGCGAGTGCATGCCCTGTGCACAAGGCTTCTACCAAGACAAGCCTGCTCAGACATCCTGCGAGCCTTGTCCGCCGGGGCAGAGCACATCAAGAACGGGCAGCAAAACGATGGATTCCTGCACCGGTATGATATGCCGAGGATTTAAATTGGATATCATTATTGATATCATAGGGTTTGACTTTACTGTGTGTGAAATCCCTGAACTGAAGTACTAGTGAAGTGTAAGGGGCTCCTGTTTCCTTTGTCTCTTATGTTTTTGCGATGATGTGTTGATTGTGATAATTTGTATCTGGTTTTAGCATTTTGTGTATGTACAATGTAAAGATAAGACTGACAAACAGTACATGTGTGTATATATGTATTCCAGTTGCGCTAGAGGCGATAATGTGATGTAAACTGGTAAAGCACGAAATTTTGAGAAACACCTAAATAGTTTGTAAGAATGGTATTCAAATTGTAATTACAGTATTTAATTGTTTTGTTTCTTCATTGTTTGTTTGTTTGTTTGCTTGTCTCGAGAACGCCCATTGCATCTGGTGTCAAATATTGTTCCTTAGTGTTGCTAAGGCCAATATTATGATAAAATGTATCACACCAAGAGTAATTCAAAAGTTGCATTTATTATATCACTTCAATATTCAAGTAGAGATTCAAGCAGAAGATTTCCTGAACATAGCAGATAATTCTAATATGAGTATTTGACATTGCTCTTATTCATATTAAATGCCTTTGCAAATTGGTACTCTGGAATTGTTCATCACTGAGGAAGACAATTGGTTTTCAGGATTACTTCTTCTGCCAGTGCCAGTGCCAGTGCAAGTCCAATTTGTGTTACCATCCCATAAAAAAAACAAAGCCTATTTAGATGAAGAAGAATTACCGTAGTCTTTCTAAGATAGAAATTCAGTCTTGTTCCAATATTTCTAAGGCCTACTTGTATATGTATTATTATATAATATTTTCCACTAAATGTGTAATTATATAAATGTACATTATATTTTCTGACATGACATGTTTTTATATTGTACTATATTGTATTAAAATAATATGTCACATAATAATTTGGTATCATATGATAAGATTATGTAATATATGATATGACATGATATAATTTGATATGATAAGCTATGATAATATATTACACATAATTTATCATATATTTCATTTCATTATTTGATACTGTAACATCAATATGTCTTTTCCTTGTGATTTTCTTCAGACAAATGTCCCCCCGGCCACTTCTCCATAACTGGATTGGTCCCCTGCTTCCCATGTAGCCGGCTTTCCTACCAATCACGAGAGGGCCAGAGGTCATGTGATCCTTGTCCCGCCCACCAGTTGACTCATCGCCATGGAGCTGTTTCTGTGCTGGAGTGTAGGCCATAGCAACAGCCGCTATGCATGGATAAACACCGGGGATCGTCTCCACGTATTCTATCTACCATATGTTCATGCTCTCTTGTGACATATTGACTCGCTCAATTTCGTGACGGATTATATTTTCAGTTTGCTTCGTTGTCTTGCCATATTTCTAGTAAGCTGAAATAATTATAATTTGCTGATGGTTCCTGTGTGTGATTAGTTGCTTGCCTTTTGTAAGAGTGAAAACTATCATGTTTCATTTGAGTATGTGCCGTGAAATTAGTTAGTATGTGACAACACTTTATATTCTAAGTTTCTTGTTGTCATGGTTAAGCAGTCATAATTGACTTTAGGTCAGTAGGCATACAATTCTTACTAGATTTACACCTATCTTTTATGAATTGGAAATATCAACTTAATGAAATAGAATTGACAAAATTTGCTTTGAGTCAGAAGGGTGTAAATGTCAGTGGCTGCAACCAGAAGGAACGATATGTACTGGGAATTCTGTGTACGAATCCAACTTTGTCAGTACTAACGGGAAACTGTGAAAAAAGGCATTGCAAACAGATCCAAATACAATACAATTCTGCTTCCTGTTGCAGAAAGTCTGATGAGTGTCGTTTAAAAGCCAATTTTTCATTTACTTCTTTATTTCATTTACATCTTTTCAAGATGTATATGAAATCAAGTGTCATGAATAATCATTGTGTCAAACAATATTGAAGACTCTACCTCCACATTATGAGAGCCGAGCTGGGGGCTGGTAGGGAGTGGTAGTAGAAGAGTCTGTATATTCATATACAACATTTAGAAATAAGAAGATGAAGACTACGTCTTAATACGGTATGGACCAAATAGATTTTTAAAAAAATTAACCGAACCGTAAACAGCAACAACAAAATGCTACTTTTACAATGTATGTAATCAGCTCTGCTTTAGTGACTCTCCTATGCAATAAAAACCTTATTGTTTTTAAGATACATATACTGTCTCTTGATGTATTTTGAACTACGTGGTCATTAAAGTCAGCAAACTTTAAATTCAGAATGATTGTGTTTAATTGCTATCGTGCATGTGTCGTTGGATAAATATGGGTCACTGCAAGCAACATTTTTGCTTGTGCACTAAAAAACCATATTTCAAGAAAGATGGACGAATCGAAGAATGTGTGATCTTTGAATAACAGATCAAGTTTTCCTCCACAAAAAAGGTAAAAAACTCTATTGCAACGAATGAAATGAAAAATAATGATGCATTACCTTGATTCCCGTACATTTAGCCGTAAATTAAATTGGCTATAATTCAAGTTTTCTTCTTGCAGGAAATGCCGAACCTCGGAACGGAGGATACATTCATATTGCAATATCTAACATTAAAGCTTCAAAATACAGGTAAACCGGATTATCATGAAAAAACAACAAAAACTTATGAACAAGAGATTTTTTTTTTTTTCATTACGATGAAATACTAAGACAGAAGCTTATTAAAGCAAATATGTCTACAGTTACCGAAACTTTACGTCTGCAAAAATGTCAATGAGAAAAACATAATATGTGACCGTGCGTCACAAAACAAACAAAAAGTCGCACCCGTTGATTTTATGTGAGGACTCAAGAAAGGTGAATTGGGTTAACCGAGTCGATTTTGAGTTTTCCAAAATTTCTGAAAGAGCTATTCTTCCTCTACATCATCCCTAAGTTTTGGATCATAAATTGAATGAGAAAGTGGGTTTTCAGCAGTTATTCTACAATGTAAAATAGTGTGATCAGGTTTTTTTTAGAGGCCCCTTTTGATTTCTTGAAAATCCTTTCCCCCTCTTCACTTTCAACTCTAATAACTTTTGAAAGGATAATGCTACTGCTTTGAAAGTTGACATTTATTATGAACAGAATGTGTTTATAGAGCACGCTCAATTTCAGCTTAATTTGATAATCCCTTCATTGTTGTTGCTACAGTGGTTTACATTAAGTTTTTTGTCCCAGTCATGGCACGGGTGCACGGCTTACTAAAGATTAGGCACTTGAATAGACCCTGTACTTTACAGCCTCTTTTCTCAGTTCAAGCTTTTCTAGAGTGTGTGCTTTCTTTCCAATATTTATATAGGTTAGGAGAATCCATTTGAATTGAGTTAAACATCATTTTAAAGCTTAGAGTCTGCTCTTTGAGAATCTGCCCCTAACTAAAAAAAAATGTGTGTTTTGTGGTGCATGGTCACATTTTTAGGAACAAGTATGTAGTGACAGCGGTGTTGTTATTAAAAAGAGGATGAAATGTTCTTACAAAAACAACATTGCATAATCAGGCACATAGCAACTGCTGTTCTGATTTACCCTTTTCATACCTGAAATTGAAAAGAACTATGCATTGATTAATACCGTTTATTTTACTCCGGGAAATGGTGTTCAAATTGATTAATCAATATTCAATTCAGTTCAAGGTTTATTTCATTTTCGACAAAAACATATACATTTCACTTTCTTTTATACAAGGTAAACAAGACATTGTGAAATGAAAAGACTGTACCATAATTGTGCAACCTTATAGTAATTACACATTGTCATGAAAACTGAAGTGGTCGAAATGAAAACATAACAATAGGCAAAGTGCGAAAAATAGAGGAACCCACTAAGAAGAGAGAGCTTGTAGAATGTGGGCCCCTCAGTTAAAGAACATCCGCAGAAAGGTAACTTGAATTTATGCATATTGCTTTGTATTACTTTAAATGGAAATGAAATCGTTTGAACTTGAATTTGAATTTGAAGCAACGTAAAGAAAAAAAGAAGAACAAGAAGAATATGATATCATTATGGCACAAAATAATCACTCAGCTGATAATGATAATACAGTGTACTGGCAAACTGATGGCAATAATGACATTCAATATCGCATGTATAAATACACTGTGAAGTTAAGTTGGCACTCGACAGAGAAGACAAACATGCAATGAACGTGGGGTAAAAATGTGAGCAGACGACGGCAAAAACAAAGTTTCACTCTCCGTCGAGACTAGAAATGATTAAAATTATAGGATTTAGGATAACGAGCAAAGCAATTAATTGTGTGAATGATGACTGTGCAACAGGGATTCTATGTGGAAATCAAGAAGAAAATTCTCCATTGTTGCAAATGGAATTGAAACGAAGAGAATATTGGTCAACCGCAAACTGTCACCACGACCTATTTTAAAGTTAAAGGGGCATTCCGGACGATTTTCATAATTCAACATCATGTAGTATATAAATCAACAGCCCTTATTGCATATATAGATTCGTGTAATTTATTGTTGCCCTTGAGCAGAGAAACCAATAAAATGAAAATTTTAAACAAATTACACTGAACAGTGTTGATGACATCAGAGTCTCACATACTTCAGAAGTGTAGCAGTGTAATTCCATTACAATACCCCCTGCTTAACAAGTACACCTGTGAAGAATCTATGCATGCTTTCTTCTTTTGTTCTACTTCCTTGCGCCCCAACTCGTGCATTCTTATGGTGAGGCTGCCATGTCATCATCCTTGTTCACTGCAATTTGTTATAAATTTTGGAAACATTCTCATTTCTCATCCCAATCACTATGAATTCAGAAACTCTGTACTCGGTTTCACTAATTTATAGTTGTTCAGGTGTAAAAGTATGAAAATCATCCGGAGGTCTCCTTTAATGAATGACGTAAACACCCCTAACATTCTTCGTAAATGACAAAAACATGCTAAAATTGTGCGTCACATATTTTCAACGCGGTATACCCGCTATGACTTGCTAAAAAATAAAATACATGTCCATACTTATATATGAACATTGAATTCATTTCCTAAAGCCAATTAATACACACACATAAGAGATTGATAAATCTCTTCTTGTTCTTTTTTTTTAAACAAACCAAAAAGTAATGTGATATATGAGCCTTGAAGAGAGGCAACTTTCCAGGAACTACAACAGAGGAAATCACTCGGGTTTTTTTTTTTTTTTTTTTTTTTTTTTTTTTTTTTTTTGTCAGATGCAAGGGCGCCAATCGACAGGCTAGACACGTGAATGTGTTGATTGAATATTAGAAGAAAAATCTATACGGAGAAGAGATGTGGGGAATAAAAAAAAAACACATATGTATATACATGTGACGGAGAACCGTGATATGCCTTGGTGAAACCAGGGTGGGGTGGAATAAAAAGTGTCCATTCGGGACATGAGAGTTGGAGTTGGCAAACATGGCGTGTAACAGTTGCAGTCATTCGGTGCTGATCCAAGAATGTTTTGTCTGTTGGTGCATGACAATACATCACGTACATGACATGCAATATGGTAATGACAGCGAGAAGAAATGATTATGATGATGATGATGATGATGGAAATAGAATAATTGTAATGATAATGGATGAAGAGGAGGAAATCACTCGAATCATACCAGAACAGAAACTCATCTTTTTGACTCCACCAGGGTCCTGTTTTATGAAGAGTTAAAATTGATTATAAAGTTGATTTCAACTGTAAGTCTATGGCAGACTGTGTGGTAAGGACATTTAAAATCAATTTTATCTTTTGATAAAACGTGGCCCAGACATAGTAGATAAACTTATGTACGCGCGCGGTGGCGCTCACACCATTATATTTATACTGTACATACACGCACACTCGGTCGTCAACAAACCGCTTGTATTGAGCTACACTGATGATAATGCGCTTGAATACCCCTCCTCATTTAATTGAGAACCCAACCTACAGTGAAAGTGATATCGAGCATGAACCTGAAAGTTCAGTCCTTTCAAAGGCTTGAACACGGAAGAGAAGTGAACACGGAAGAGAAGCCCCCAAGTGCTTCCTTATTAACTGGTCTTCATGCATATTTTTCAGAATGTTCTAAAGGAAGAGATATGGGCGGATTGAGTGCACCAGTGGTATTTATACTCGTGGAATTATCCCGTGTGATAGCATACAGGAAGTGCGCATCTTTCCCTATCTCCCTTCATCTGAAAGACTCCGACGTAGAAAATAATCAGGAATGATTCCGTGTGATCTGTTGTAACACAATCGGGGATCTAGATAGGTATATACTTATCTTTTCCTTTTTTTAAAGGGATTGTATAGTATAAATGGAGATGAGGACTGAGCTTTTAACTTTTTGCGAGATAGTAAAAAACACTTATGAAATGTTACAGAGCATACCATTCCAAGAGGAATTCAAAGTTTATAAGATGAAAATCGATTTTCAGATGGCTGAGATATCCAAAAACAGAGTAAGACAAACTCCAACCTTTTACTAGGAGCGTTTTATTTTGGATACCTCAGCCATTTCAAAAGCAATTTTCATCAAATATTGATAAACACTGAATTCCTCTTGAAATTACATGCTCTTTCCTATTCCATAAGTGGTTTCTCTGTATCGCATAAAAAAAAAACCAAAAAACAACACGTTAGAAACCTGAAGCCAGGTCTCAACCAAAACTATACCATCCCTTTAAGCAAGACAATCAGAGAAAGAATTCAAAGAAAAAAAGCTCTGATGCACCGACAATGAGGAAACGGTCGTGATAGTGGATATTCAAATAAAAAAGTATATAGTACAGGAAATGAATTCATAACAACATTATATTAGTATATAGAGTGACATAGACACAACTGATCTTACAAGAATATGAAGAAATGATGAGGCTACTAATGGAATGATTGCAATAACGTTTGAAGAAACTCTGAATATTATTAAAAATCAAAGTGAATGTAGACAAACTTATAAAATTAGACTTTCAGCTTCTGCAGCACAAAATATGTATGGTCTCTCCCCAAAAGTAGAGATAAATTGAAAATGGACAAGTAAATCACTATCAAAGAGAACAACAAAATGTAATAACCGTTGCCTTGACATAATTATTCCACCTCGGGCCAGTTCATTGTTATGACTGCAAAGAACTTGTACTTGTTCAGCAAACAGCGATGATGAGAAGGCATTTTATTGTGTGACATGCAACTTTTGAAATCTTTGCACTCGAATGATAAGGGGAAAAATTATAGTTATTTTTACTGTAACTTGTCAATATGCTTTTATGATAATACTAAGGTGCGTAAAAATGCTCAGAATTATCTTAATGCGCATAGGAATCATTGATTTATAAAAAGCTCAACTAATATTATTATTATTATTATTATTATTATTATTATTATTATTATTATTATTATTATTATTATTATTATTATTATTATTATTATTATTATTGTTATTATTATTATTATTGTCATTATCATTATTATTATTATTATCATAGTCCGTTATTGCTTTTGTTTCTATGCTTCCCTTCTGTTTGTTTGTAATCATTTACCTGCATGTATGTATGCATGTTAATTATGCATTTACGTGCGCTGGTATTTAACTGTTTCAATGTTCTCATTCAGTACCTTATCTTGTATCCCTCAACAACCCGGTCGGATGAGTTGGTACCGGAGCTGCCTCATGTTGAATTACTTTTTGTGTGTGTGTGATTAATGAGACAACCACTCGCTCCACTACCACCCCAACACAAACAAACAAACAAACAAAGAAACAAGCAAACGCAAAATAACAGGAAAGTATAATGATTATAACCGTAAACGGGAATAATACCGTGAAAAAGGATTGGCATATACATGTATGATGTAAAATCTATAGAATAAGAAAGACAATAATGATTTATCCGGCATAGATTTATAATCACCATAAGACATTTTTAATGTCAAGGACCGCAAGCCTCTGGTGAAAGTGGCTGATGGTATAGATTAATGTGTTCGATCTCCCATTTTAATATAGGAGTAGATGATTTGATCAAGACATTTCTTGTACAATGTTTATATACACAATAAATACAATTATGCATAAGTTTTATTTACTGCATGTTTCTGTCAAGCTTTGAGTAGCTTATGACGAGCCACGGAAAAATATGAAAGACATAATAATTCCATGTATACAAACTATCTATATAGTATACTGTATGTATGAGAATTTTGTGAATAAGTCCAATCAAATTTGATATTTTCCGTGTTGTTCATGGGGTTAAAAATTTCTTAACCATGGTGGGTGTAATCTGTAGACCACGAAAATGTCCACATATATCCTGCATCAGTGAATGAAGTACCACCAGCAAACGTGTCATGACCACTTCAGATGGACAGTTAATGGATATGTGCCAACATTTGTGTGTATTCGCATACGAATGGAACTGTTACACTGGCAAGCCCAATCACGATACCACATATTCGCAGTGCTCTCTCTGTTGGGTCACTAATAATTATTGCACATCTTGACTCCATTGTGCAATGTCAAACAAGATCGAGGAAATGTTGTAAAGATTAAATTTGGTTCTCATGATTGACTAGCAAATCCTCAGCAAACGCCAGACTTACTGAACTGATTTTTTTTTTAATGAATTGTACAGCTTTATCCTTTGTGCGAAAGCTTTACATAGCAAGTCGTGAATTACATGTTATCTTTTTTTTTGTTCATGTTGTATAGTCAAATTGTATAGTCAATGACACAGAAGTCGTATGCACAATATGAAACAATTTCCCCGACCAAATTACAAAGTGAAGACAGATAGTGTGGATCCACTCATTAATGCAGCGTGATCACATCATGCTAATATTATGCAAAGAAAAATGTGAATAAAAGCACATGCATACAAATATGAATAAAACGTGAATATATACATATATATATATATATATATATATATATATATGTATATGTACAACTGTATAAATATGTAAGTTACTTACATATTTATACAGTTGTACATATACATATATATATATATATATGAAGGGTTTGTTTGCAAAAACCGATAAGTCCATAATTATCATGTATATACCGTGTATCTTTACATGTATATTTACATTGAATACATGCATGCATGAATACATAATCATACATAACGTTTAATTTAAATGACTCAACTTGATCAACTTAAGCAGAATCACACACACACACACACACACACACACACTCAATGTAAAACATTCTACAACCTGTTCAAGATGCTGTGATCTCCCAATAAACCACACCACGAACAGTAATGGGAAGGAACTCCACCTGAATAACGACAACCAAGACAAAATACTCATTGACCTGCTGTAAACTAAAGCAACAAGTAGACTCGTCTCATTACTGAACTTGACACTGTCAAATGATAATGTTTTTGCGTGTTTAATACCTGTCAATGGTGCCATCCTCACCTCATATCAAGATGACATTGCAAAACAATTCAGGCGAAATTGGTGACGACACGTGTCTCTTGCTGGCATAATGTGCGGATAAATTTTGGTTTTCATTATTGGTTGTTTTTTTCTCTAGTTAAGTCGTTGTTTTGCTTTGTATGGTTCAGAGACCAGACTAACAGGACACTGGTAAAGTCCACACAACTCTAAAATTCTAAAAGAGCAGTGGTGACACTCAAAACTACGACCCCCCCCCCCCCCCGTTTATCTTTATCCGTTCAAAAGAGGAAAAAACGAACAACGTATGGAAGCCAGCACTTCCGTCTCCGAGTTGCGCCTATCGCTAGTCAGGAATGAATCACTGCTATGACCTGTCACAATGGGATAAAACGCTTTTGGTCTGGTAGAGGCGCATTACACTCCGCGATATGCCCCAACGACGCCACTCCACAGATTAGGAGGCTCAATAATAAGCCTGTGATACCAAGGACTGGTAGTTAGTTGAGAGCTGGTTAGCGTGAATAGCAAAACACTGGCACAGGAGCGTGGCAGTTTTCCTCGAGCAATAACACAAGATAAAGTGCGCTGCCTCCATCTATAGCAGACATGAAAACTTCTAGCCGGCAAACTGGAGGAGAACTGTGGTTTGATTTTGACGTGAGCTAGCAGTACGCTCTGATTGACATTGTTGGTATTTATATTACATTAGTCTTGTTGGGATCTTGGATTGGTTTTGCCCATCAGCAAACGAAAGCGTATACTTTCATAGCACTTGGATTCCACTTGGATTACGTACGCCGTCACAATGGTTAATACTGTTTCTTTGTTCATTCTAACTGTCATTTGTTTTGGTTGCTGCTGGACATGTCTTGCAGTGAACACAGTTGAACTGTCCAAATTTAACGGACAGACCATCGATCTAGTCTGTGACCGACCCCAAGGAAGTCTCCCAGAGTATTCGATGATATGGAGGTCCGTGAGTTTGGACATCCAACTCACGAGAGACGATTACATTTACCCGAACATCGGGGCGTTGTACACTAGAGTGCACTTGTCAGAGACGTCATCGGCGAATAAGTACAACTTGCAGATCACTGATGCACACGAGAGTGACTCTGGAAAGTATCAGTGCGGTTATGAGTCGCCACAAGGGGCATTCATAGAAATAACCACTGTAAATGTTGTTGTTCTTGATTCGGAAATAACCCCAGAATGCAGTAGCAGGATATTACCAAGTGATGGACAGGCAGAGGGTGACGAGTATGACATCAGTTGCAGATGGTCACGCAATGTGCAGAGTGGTCAAGCTTTGATTTTCATAAATGGACAAGAGATAAAGCCTGACGCATTACTGTCGGACAGTGTGATCGCCCGCGCCGTCTTGACAAGCGATGACGTCGTCACATGTCAGCTGGTTGTCCCGGTAACCAGTGAGATAAAAATTTGCGAGAAGATCGATCTACCACAGGATGGTTTGAAAGTTCGGACGGATCCTCTTGTTGCAGTAGTTTCTGTTGGGGACGATGTTGAATTCAACTGCACTGCTAAGGCGGACCGCGACATTGAGAGCTACGTTTGGAGTCTCAGGGCAGATGCGGTTATCCGATTCCTCGGGCCAAGGATTGGTCGGTTCCGGACTGACGACGGTTCTCGTCGCTTGACTCTCCTCGCTCTCGAAGAACAGGACGACATGCTGTGGGTGAAATGTTCAGTCGCAACAACGGATGGCAGCGCAGTTACGACTATGTCAGTCATACACGTGCTGCCAGCAACCGTCGACCCAACGAGACGCGATCCTCAAGATCTGCCGCGGCGAACGACAACGTCAGTGCCGGTGACGTCAACGACGGCGATTGACATCGGGACCCCTATTCGCAATATCACATACGTTTCCGAGGTTCCGACGCCACTTCCGGTGATCGTTATCTCTCTGGCCGCCGCAGGAGGATTGATTGCAGTCTTGATCATCTTGGGCGTGGTCTTGCTCCTGATAAGAGCTTTCAGGAGGAACTCCAAGCAGATTGATGGGAACACAGTCAACACCAGTTGGGTGATGTCTACCCCGGAGATCGCCATATCGGACGAGGTCCCCGAGCCACGACGCTTCGGCCGCAAAAAGAGCCGCTCCAGCTCTAGAAAATTCCTGTATTCACGGAGGAGCACTAAGAAGAAGAATCGCACCAACGGATCTTTGCCAAACGTATCGACCGGAGTGACGACCCACTTGGCTCCTCCTCAAATCATCCCCGATCCACGTGGTATCTATCAAAATATCCCCAGGAGTACATCCTCCTCATCCCTACAATCTATGCAAAGCAGGAATAAGATGCGCGCAGGGATATCGCACGGGTATGAAGACGTAAAACCCGAGCCTCCAGACGTGATCCGCTACAAGAAGCCACGCCCTAGAAACCACCTACAACTACGCCCCGGGGATGAGGGAGGTTACGCCTGTATTGAGAACCCCGACGAGGTGCCACCTATAATCTACGCGGATTTGGACCTTTCAGCGAGCCCGCCTGTGACAATCGCCAACAATGAGACTTTTGATCCAAGCATCCTTTATGCAAAAGTCAAAAAGTAATTTTACATTCACCCATCTATTTTGCCTTTGGATTTCCCATTGAAGGCGAAGATATGACTTCAAAATGTGGGCATAATATATCAAACATCTTTTAGGAACCGTTTGGACTTGACGTGATGATAAGATATTCTGACCAGTCTCGCAAAGCTGGAATATACCACCTCAGATGTCAGTGTGTTGTTAATGATAACGTCTCCTAAAGAGGAACTGACGCAATGGTGAATAACAACAATGGCAAAGACTTCTGGAGTAGCTTCAATTCCACCACAAATTCCGTACATGAATTATTCCATAAAGATTCTTCTTGTTTTGATCGATACGTCTTGTCATCTATATGTAATTTGTAAATATGAATTGTATTTATGTGAAGTGTGTACTTATATTAGAACGCATTGTTCGTAGAAAACAGATAGTCAAAAGAGGTGAAATACTCGTTCCTTGGATTTGTCTCCCGATCCGAGGAAACCGTTTTCAGAGTTAATTTGTCACCTGCACTCTGTGTTCGTTGGAACACGTCATATAACTGTGAATTTATTTTTAGTAGAGATTTGCTTATAAATCAAGCGTTTGTCAGGAGCAAGTCTTGCCATGTACAGGCCCTGCTTGTAGATGAAAATGTTATTTGTTGCATTTCGTCATAACATACCTTTGTAATTCAATTCCTGCGGGCGGGTGTGTATTTAGTGTGACATGAATAGTTTGCAACGTGTTTGCTGTTTAATCGTATAATCTACTGTAGTTTTTATTCCTTGCAAATAAGGAGATAGTGCTTCCGTGACATTTAATGCATTGCATTCAAACAAAGTGTGTGATCAAATCAAAGAAGATAATCGTTGTCCCTTCTCAGTCTTAGGTCCTTTGACCCGGCCATATGCCTGAAGTGACTTATATTACGATTTATTACTGCCGTAGGATATCCACTTTCCGATATCTAGTCAGATCAAACCTATGCAGTAAAGACAGCACTGTCAGCCAGAACGTTCACCTGTCAAAGGGGTAGTAGAACCGGATATCGTCACCTTAAAACTGCATCCTGGTTTTGCAGTCAAAACTGGAATTAGCCGCAACTTCTTTTTGTTGTTGTTATTTTTTAAAATCTCTCTCCTCTTCCTGTCTCTGTCATACAGATATGGTTTTATCTTTTGCGCGTGTCTTTTTTTCATGGAAATATTGCGTTTTGACACTGCAATTGACGCCGCGGTTGGACTATAACATGTTAACATAATATGTAAAAAAAAGAAAAAAAAAAGACTTGTTGTTTAAGAGGTGAGAGCAATGACTCGCCCATAGAGGCTACAGGTTTCCTTTGTACATACGTTTACTCTGTCACGATGCGTCACTTTGAGTCCGTCTTTGCTCAGTGGCAGTTAAGATTTTTTTTTTAGCACTGTTTGGATTTAACAAAAACAAAAAAATCACAAACTGAAGCGTAATTCACGTGTACCCTGACGTTCAGCGAATGCTAACTATGCTGCTTTATCATGATAGAGGTTTGCTTGTTAATATTATCAAAGGTATTATTGCCCCCCCCCCCCAAAAAAAAAGTGTTAGTTATTGATGGTAACGTCATTTTCTTTCTTTTTTTTTTCCTTTTGTTTTGTCTGTTTATCAAAGAGATGGTAACTAATACTCCCCTGTGTCATCAATCCTAGGCAAATTCATTTTCGATGAGTCATATATCATTTCATTCATAATTCATTGTAGCTGAGGCATGCTCATCAAAATGATGGTTTATGAAAGAATAATTCTATAAATTGTTGGTAACGTGCTCTTTTGCCATATTCCTTTTTTCTAGATATTTCTAGCATTTCTAGATTGTTAGTGTTCAGTTAAATAATTGGCCGTCGTTTAGCCAGTTTTCTTCAACTAATGCGTTGTGGAGGTCGGGGATTCTGGTGTAGCAGTAGCGAGAAAGAGGTCTATGCTTTAAAGAACATTGAAGAATACTTACCTATATTTTCTCGTAATGTATAGATGGATAAAATGAAAATCATGTTACATACCATTCTATAGTTTGATTTTATTCTAATAGATTATGTAGGAACATTCAACCTCGACTATTTCGAATTACGAAGGGACTTTTGAAAAGTCATTCATTATATGTCTATACACTGGCATACTCTAAAGATATAATGCGATGACGGTAAGAGAAATTAATGCTTAACAACTTTGGACCAAATTTCGACTTACACTCTAAAAGTCACACTTATCTTTTTTTTATACTTTTTTTTTTCTACTTAGGCGATTTCGGACTTATGTGAGGCTAAGTGTATATCAATTGTGAAATGCTGTGGTGATACGTGACATTGTCTTGGTCACGACTGAGACGTTAATTAAAGTTGCGAGGAGGGTGATTAAATTCAGTTTTATGCATTACTGAATATTCTGTTTATAATGCTCTGTCTTGGTCTTTGTTGTTTTTGGTTATTTTTTGTTAGATCTTCTGAGATTCATACTTTAGAACGATTCACGAAATGCTCCATGAAACTTTTGAGCAAAGAGAGAAAAAAATGAAGCAATTGAATGGTCTATTCGTCATAATTCGTATCAAGTTTATACTAGATATGTATAGAAACTTGATGACAATTCACATGCTGGTTTGCTTAGCGCCAAAAGGAGAATGCCGACATTGATTATTCATTTCTGTACGTAGATATGCGATACCATGACGTTGCATGACATGGAGCCTATAACACCGGTCAAGGCTTGGCTGCTTCCCCCCGTCTGATACGAAGGCAATGAAAGAAACGCATCCTTCCATGGAGAAGTGTCGCCAGTGATAACGTATTTCACCCGTCACGAGCCACGGAATGCATCATCCAATGACTCGCCTTTGTTTGTTTGCTTGTTAACATCTACAGTTTACCTTTGCTTACTCTCACATGCACACTTAATGTCAAAAGCCACCAAACATTGAGGGCGCCATTTCCCGAGAAGACAGAAAGAAATTGAAATAGACTTTACGAGCGTACTACAAAAATGTATGGCTGTAAACACTTGATATAGTATGACAAATGGGACGAAGACGCCCTTCCCGCAGCCGGTTTTCAATCTATCATTTATTTTGGTGTCTTCGGTGATCTGTATTTAATCAAACCTTTGCTAATTGCCACGATGATGATTGATCCGGAAGGATAAACAATATGTAATGGATTGAGCAATGCGGTTCTGTTTTCCAGGTAACCAATTTTACCCAAACCATGGCAGCATTGTTATAATCAGGTTTGCTTTTCAGTTGTAGCTGATGATAAATTATATATTTTGATTCTAGTGACCTTCTTGATATACAAACATAATTATATATATATATATTATATATATATATATATATATATATATATATATGTGTGTGTGTGTGTGTGTGTGTGTGTGTGTTCATTTTAGCGTTTTAGATCAGCACTATGTCACGTCAAGCTTTAATAACCCTTTAAAACAAAAGAAAACAATGGACGGCTCAATGTCAAGTCACCGTCGTTCTTTTCACTAGTGGGCGTTTCCATGAGTTGCTAAGTATAAAATAATACAGAGCGTTACACAGTACGGCGAAGAAACAATTAACCAAAGATGCAGCGATATCTGGATTGGCCAAAGTGTGTCAATTAAAGTTCATATCAGTACACTTGGCATCGGTACTGCGATTGAAAACCCACTGTTAACCACAAAATGAGGATCACAACTAGGCTAATTACGACAGCATAATAAACCGCCTACATTATACATTGTATAACGTTCCTAGCACTTTGCCAACGGCGCATACTCTGTCAATGGTGTGTGATCAAAGATTGTAGTCTCCTTTGCAGGCTCCATGAATATGAAAACAAAAAAATAAAAGTCGCTGGGACTACAAAAACAATCTCCCATTGTCCTCTGTTTATGTCCTTTGAATTGAAAATGGAATGCAGAAAATCAATATCGAATGGACCTGAACTGAACTGACTGAGCTGAACTGAAATAAAAGGCGAGAATTTCACTAATCCCTTGTATAGTGTTGCACTATGGCATCTTGATAAGCTGTTTCATAAAGTAACATACACTCAAAATATTTTCTTCAATTTGAAAACTCAGGGATGCTTTTCATTGCATCCATCATGATTTCGTAAGCTTTTTGGTAAAGTGTACTTCACGAGCTGCAAAGCATTGAATACTCCGAATGATAAAAGTTTTTAGGTAAGATTATATAACTCCTGTGTATACTTAAAAGACTCTGGTTATGATTTTTCAATAGGCCTAGTTGAACGTTTATGTAATTCATATATATACATAAATACATGATATATGCAAAATAAATTATGCGTACATACATACATACATACATACAAGTGTGTATACAACATACACATTCCCATAACTTTTCAGAATTTGCGGCAATTATCCATACTTTTGTAAACTCAGATATTTCAAGAACTGTCTCAAGGAATTATTAGCCGAAGATGGGAGTCATAAGCAATATATCATAATGACATCACGGTGGTGTCACTTCAAAATTTCACCATCATTTGTCCTTCATAATCTGCATTATAATCATTTTGTCGTAATTTTCGAGGGGAAATAAGTAAATATAGCGATTAGATACATGTTTCCTCCAACCACATGAATTGTCTTCTACACATACTTTTTACCACGAAGATTACGAAAAAATGATTATAATGCAGATTTTGAACCACAAATAGAATGATGGTGAAATGTCGATATGGAGACCGCATTGATGTCATTATGATATTGTTTATGATCAAACATCTTCGTAAATTAGGGTAGGAAACCACCAGCAGACAATGGCATTAAACTTCAAAGAAGAGGTATATTGAAACATTGGTCCATGATTGAAACAACAGGGACATCATAATACATATATTCCACATCTGCCACACATCCTGTGGACATGAATCGCGCAATGCATGTACTTCCTTTTTAGTTGGCCTGCTTGATGGCCTATTATCATACTATACTTCTGTTTGTAATACTTCAGTGCATAATGATGCATGGTATGCTAGTAGTGCAAGAGTGGGAGAGAGAAAAGGGATGACTTATGGTTCGTCCTGTGCGAATTCGATACAGTCACGGAGTGAAAAAAAAAAAAAAAAAAAAAAAAAAAAACCTATATATTATTATGCACCATTCGACTAGTGTGGACTGAGACTAGGCATCATTTAATGACATGAACACGTTCCTTGGTAATCATAAATAACATGTCCTGGGCACCACGTTGCCAATTTAAGGCTCAAAATAAACGCAATCGTGTGTAGCTCAATCTTGCAATGTTCTGAGCTCCCCCACCCCTCCTTTTTTTTTTTTGGGGGGGGGGGAGGGGGCGGGGTATTCACCCTTTCAGCCTCCACGACCACTTTCTCTCTCATTGCAGTCCGCTCTTCTCAGCTGCTTCAGTCTCCACCGGTCCTCTCTCTGTAATTGGGTCATTGGCTGATGGGAATCAGGTGGACCGTAACACGACTTCACACAGATCAGTAAAGCGGGCATTCATTAATGTGTGCCAAATACGCAATAAAACCACGTGAAATTCGAATACACGCGTGACTGCTCACTTTAAAGAACTATCTAATGCGAATGCGTGTTGACTTTTGTGGATTCGTGATACCCTCAACATTATTACGTGGCAAAAGTGACATATTATTTCATGACCAAGCGCGCCGGAACACTTCTATTTTTGTTTGTTTGTTTGTTTATTTGGGGGGCAAAATCTCAACGGGGGCACATTTATGTGACGATGTGAGATCCTCGGCGAGGGAGCGAAGCGACCGAGCGGGGGGAGGGTGTGGGAGGGGGGGGGGGTACCCCCCTCCCATGGTGGGGACTTTATGTAAAAACAGAGTACAAAAGTCGCGTTTATAGAACATTTAGGGGCAAATTTCTAGGGAATTAACATATTGGAAAAAATCAGTTGGAAGGACTATGATCATAACATACGGGGGTACATTATGTGACGGTGTGAGGGAGCGAAGCGATCGAGCGGGGGGAGGGTGTAGGAGGAGGGATACCCCCCTCCCACGGTAGGGACTTTTTGTAAAAACAGAGTACAAAAGTCGCGTTTATAGAGCATTTTAAATTTAATTTCTAGGGAATTAAACATGGGAAAAGAAATCACTGCGAAGGACTATGATCATAACTTATGAAAACTATTCATTTTACTATAATACGGGTAGAGCGAGAGAGCCACTTTCACTTTGCCATTCGTCTGAAATGTATTCATTAATAGAGCAATAAAAAATATTCTTATACTGCTAGAAAGCAGAGAAGAAAAGGAAAAATGTGAGGTCTACTAAGGGTATGTTTCAGCGGGCATACTCGAGGACGAGAGGCTACCATGTATACACTAAATTAATTCATAAGTTAATGTTAGTGTATAATTGTAATAATGTATATTGTTAGTGTATTATAATTTTCAGTTATGAAATTGACAACTTTTAAACAAGAAAAATGCCTTTATTGTTCATTTTGTACTTTATTGATTGATTATTTTTTACAAGGGGCTGGGGGGGGGGGGGCGGCCAAAAACTCGTTTTGCCCCCCCCCCCCCCCAACATTTTATTGGGGGGGGGGGAGGGGGGGGGGGGGGCAAGTGCCCCCCCCCCCCCCCTTCCGGCATCCTTGTTCATGACAATATTTCTACCAGTTTCTTCTGATACTTGGATGCGCCCGCAAAAATAGGAACTTTCCAAAGCCAGATTCTGTCTGTGATATGATGATATGATCTGTTAGTCATTGATATTATGATTAGTAAGTAACATTAACAGAAGACACTGAAATGCACCTTCCCCTAGACCCAAAATAACTTGCATGCTACCATGATCAACAAATATAACAAAAGACATTGCAGTGTCCATACATGAAGTCACCAGCAGAATCTTGATTTTAAAGATTTTTTTGAACTTTTTGTGGGCGTATCCAAGTAATCTGAAGAAAAAAAAAAGAGCAGAAATATTATTATGAAATACATGGAAATATTATTTAGTATTTTTTGACCACATAATGTCATGGCCAGGACATTTTTAATCGGTAATAATGTCAACATGCATTTCACTGCATTTTTCCTTTTAGTATGTGATTAAATCATGATTTATTTTATTAAATTCATATGATATTCTCTATCATCGTTCACGTCCCACATTCTAAACCACAATCATCAACAATAAAAGATAAGAGCAACTCTGTAAATATAAGCAGTCCTTATACCTGGTTGAGAATATTAAGGATGGAACAAAATTATTAACACAGAAACCAACATAGGCGGATTGGTCACATTTAAATGAAGATTTTATCGATAGATCTAGCGGTGTAAACCAGTACCTTCAGGGAAGACATCGTTGATATGAATATTGTAAGCCCAGTGTATTATGAGATTTTTAAAATCATTGTGTCCGTGTAAGATTTATCTAAGTGATTTTGCTTGATTAATGATGATAACAAAGAAGAGTTGACATTTTGAAAGGTAAAAAATTTCGGATGATGATGATGATTTGGTTTTGATTATGGGTATTGTTCCCATCTTACCCGACCCCCTTCCTTCCCCGCCTCACGTACATAACACACAAACACACGCACACATACACTCACATACACTCTCACACACATTCTTATACTCCATGCTCTTGCCTGATGCGCGTTGACAAAGGTAACAATGCTTCTAGAGACTAGACAGGTGCATTCATTCTGCACTACAGCCAATTATTATCTGACAGCAAACTACAGGGATTATTTCCTTTGTTGAGCGTTTGAAATGATGGGTATATCCCCTTTCTTCTTTTAAAGGGAAGATTCCTCAATGACACCTATGTATTTCGCGCGAGCACCGATTCTTCAAATGAATGTAACATTCCTAATGAAGCCCCCCCGACCCTACAAACGTGAGGACATTCCATGGATGCCAATGATTCAATATTTCTTCCGTGATGTTTACACCTTATGACAATAGACGAACAAACCAAACACGCCTGCCGTATTCGACTTTTTCTTTATGCCCCCACCCGCATTAATTTTGTTGCGCGATTTCTCAAATTACAATTTATGGAAATGCAGGGAATGGATTACCCATATCTACCGTTTACATCAGGGCGGATCCAGGAATTCCGTACGAAAGGGGAGGCACCTTTGCAAAATTAAAGGGGGGGACGCAAGCACCCCCCCCCCCCATTTTTTCTCTTTATTTCTACTTCTGGATCCGCCATTAGCTGCTTTACATTTTATTTTTGTTATTGTTTCAATCGCATGATTACCCGAGCGAGAAGGTACAAGCTGGGTAGTGAGTAGACAAGGAAAGGAGGGGGGGGGGGGCAGATGTGGAGTCTCCCTAGCGAAACCCATTTCTAATCCATCACTTTCACTGAGCAGAAGTGGAAGCGATGTGTAGCTTCACGAGTCCTTTTTAGCAGGCGCTCTGCTTCATGCATCTTCCCGGATAGCATATAATTAAAGCTATACAGCAAGTTGTCTGTACTCGGCTCATGTTACAAATTACTTCTTCTCTTTCAACGTTCTAGTGTGTGTTCTCCTCTTGCGTTTCAATTTGCACAGCTGGAGTAACATTAGACACTTCACATTATTGTCGGATGCGTAGCCTTGTATTTCAAAGAATCTGATCCACGCATGTAATATAACCCGCCTCAAGCCCATCAAGCCTATATGGACATTGCTGCTACTCCAGTGTTCAGTATGTAGAGTGACTTAGAGTGTTATCATACGACCACGCTGCTGGTAGATTTACCATGGAGCTATTCGGATTCAACCTGACAGCCGGGAGGGAATCGTACGTTCCCGGTGACGTGGTCAGCGGTGAGATCATTCTGCAGTCGAGTGCCTGCGAAGTCGTCGACGGTGAGCTCAAACTCTATAAATCTATGTGTTTTCGGAAAGATCTCGATCACTTGTGCCATATTTAAATCATCTGGGACCTCATTCTATACAGTGCACTCCCATTGCAACTAGACTAGCACGGTTATAACGAAATTCTCGTTACAACGAAGTAAAAATTTAGGTCCTGGAAGTCATCGTCTATGTACTGTAGTCTCTACTTTTCGGCTATAACGAAATTTCGATATAACGAAAGAAAATTGCCAGTCCCGAGGACTTCATTATAACGGGAGTCGCCTGTAAACGTATCTGATATTGCAACTGATTGACAAATTGCCCTACATCGACGTAAATAAGCACTGAATTGATTAGTGTTTTAGTAGTAGCCTACGTCGATATAGGGCAATCTGTCAATCAGTTGCAATGAAAGCATCTCGACGGAAGAATTTCATGAATTTGAAGTATCTGATATTGCTGACGATTTCTGGAGATCCCAACCCTTCTCTGACTTTCAAAAAGATTCGGAGGTAGATATGTTCTTGATGCGAAGCGGCGAGCCTATATTCCTATTGATACACCATCTTCTGCGGAGACGATAACCTCTGAGAGTAAGCCCTAGGTGGCTGTTAATGTGGAGTAACGATTCATAAAAGAACGAGCTATTTTTTCCGAGTGCCTGTCACACATTTTGAACCAATGGCTGACTAGCTAATCCGGAAGAAAAAGAAGAAGCAGAATGGTTTGACAACACGAACTCTATCTCTAATGGCCAATTCTTTTTTTTAACCGTTCTTGAAAGAAATCTCCTATATGGGATCTTCGAACAATCAGACGGACAGGGGACTTTTTTTCTCGAACCGGCACAGGGAGTTTAAACAGTCAACTGACTAGCCCATTAAAATTGATCTGAAAAGTATAATTTGAGTCCTACGGTACAGGGATAGGCGAGGGTAGCGCTTGGGGTTAGGATTGGGAAAGAGTTCCTTTTGATACAGCCACTCTTACCATTCTACATGTATTTCCCTATCCTTGTTAGCTAACGCACGGAGGCACGCATGCACACACATTAATGGCAATTGGTGGAGCTCTTAGAACTTTGGATGCCTGTCCCTGGGACGATACCCATTAAAGTATGAAATACATAATGGAACTTTTTCCCACCACATACGGTTTCATGCAGTGTTAAGTGGGAGTCGTAGGGCATAGTTATCATGTAAACAGTGTAGCATTTCCAATGGTTATTTTGTAATCTAATCCCATACCCGGTATTCAAGAGGAGAAATAAATAATGAAGAAAAAGAGAGTACTGTAGCGTAATTGTAATTATCGCAAGACATTTTCTCACTCTAGCAGGTGTGACACGCTTCAATGATAATAGTATGAAACGTAACACGTAAAGTTATGGTCTTAGTCGAAAACTAGCTGCTTCTTGCTGCAAAAATAATCCCTTATTAATCATTAAATTGTCACCTCTAAATTGAACTGTACGACTTTTATTGGAGACAGATCATAGATTGAACTGGTCAAATTAATCGAGTCTATACAAAATCAGAAAATATTACCAATCCCTTGCCAATTTGAGAGTATGTCAGGAACTTTAATCACTGATCATATCATTGACTTTGATCTCTAATGTCTTGCCAATTGAAGATCAAATAATTTATAAAGGGATTTCGAGATTTTTGAAGGTTCTGCAATCGATATTGTAAGATGTGAATAGCAATGGTTCTAATCACTCAAACTTACAAAGCAGTGACAATGGAAAGTGTAAGCCTCGGGTTCACTCGGCTCTCTAGCACTCATCACAAGTACACCAACAGCAGACTAAAGCAGCACACACGTGGTACCTGGAAGGAGTTCCCTGGCTAACTAACTTGTAGCCAGTTTATTCTTCGTAATTTGGCATGAGTTCACATGAAAATCCAGGTTGTAACATGAATATTCATATAAAGAATCAACATAACAAAACATGCAAATAAGGAAACAAGGGTTACAGCTGAATATTCATGATATGTAAATGATGTGTAGGCTTGGGTGATTTTGGCATGTTTTCAGTATTACAGGGACCAATGGATGTGAAGTGAAAAGAGCGGGAAAATGTCATGTGATATGTGGTGTGTCTGTGATAGGTGTGGTGCGTGGATGCATGTGGATGTGAATATGTATATGGGTTGATGTATTGGTGTGTAGAGGGGTGGTACATGTTATAACAGAAGGGGGGAAACACTGATAATAAATGGTTCAAAATAACTCCCTACAAAAGCAATGATTAAAATAAAAGATTCGGCGACAAACACAGATGATTATTTGGTTTTTGTGCCTTGATTGGCCAACACAGCATGACGTGTAATGAAGCGACGCCAGGTAATTATGCGGCGGGTCAGCGTTTCAGAAAACTTAGCAATACGCGATACGAGACGCGACATAATAGCGCTGTCCAAATTTCAACTCCTCAATGACATGGCAGTAATTAGTTTCTCACTATCTACTAATTACTTTCTACCTCGCTTTGGGTAATCTATGTAAATCAACACAAAACCAGCCCAGGTACGCAGACAAATTGCTAACATAAAGCAATGAATCATACATATTGAAAAAATGAATGAAAGCGCGAAACCATGCAGTAAGTCTAGTAAGAGACAGAGAGAGAAAGAGACGGAAAGACAGACAGACAGACAGACACACACACAGACACACAGACAGAGGGAAGGAGAGAGAGAGAGTATATATTATGACTGTTTTAGACGAATTCTTCGGTCGTTATGAGAAACAGTGTCTTTGGGTGGTGAGAATTAATCTTCATGTTCAATTAATATCTAGGTACACTTGGCAAGACTCGAATACTCATCTGATTATCATTTCGATTAGAAAAGAGTTGTTCTAATGTGATAATATTATGTATAGTGTTGAGTGTTCCTCTGGAGAGAACCGGCACAGCGTAGTCGACTGTGAAAACGCTCGAATTTAAAAGTGTGAAGCTGTTTTCACACTGTGGTGTGATTTTTCAGAGAGAGTTCACATCACAATGTTCCTTTTCACACTGTAAATTGATGATTCATGATACGTTCACAATAATTATATAACAGTGTGAAGAGATTTCAAGTTCACAATGTGTAAAGTTCACACTGTGTTCACAATGTGTTTACACCGTACCTCATATTGTGCTTCACTCTGTGGGAAGCTGTAGCATTTTTAAATGAGTGTTTCCTTGAATTAATATATATTTCAAAATAACGTTTATGAGGACTAGGAGAAAACTTACAGAGAAAGTGGTTCCATATTATGACAGTTCCTCGATAATGCACGAAATAAGTATTGTATATTCGAACTTGCGTTTACATCGTTTCTGTGGGAATATTGCCACCAGAGCGTTGTCAAGGCTCAAGGGACTATGTCAGTTCGTTGAACATTCATTCTAAATGCGATATTATTCACAGGTGATTATGTTAGTGAGAAATAAACAAATCCGTTAATACAGTTGTATGTATAATGCAGCTCTCTATGGAGCTCAGCCTTCTGAAGAACGCCGATGAATACCTTATACAGTATGACCTTATCGCTGACTCAATACATATCTCATCTCGAAGTACAAATCAGTTGTCGGTATAGTATCTCGTGTGTGTGTGTGTGTGTGTGTGTGTGTGTGTTAGCGTATGCGAGAAACCAGCTGTTAGTGTTAACAATTTTGATCTACATTTCTTGACAGCCACAAGGGCATTTTAAGAGATCAAAATCTTTTATATAGTCATACCATAACCATTTGTCTTGATATTGACTTACCAGTTTTTTTTTCTATTTTGTTTTTAACTTAGTAACTTGACCTCATGGTATATCCATGTTTTTCTCTTTGTTGGGTGGGGGGGGGGGGGGGGGTTGAGACTGAATAGAGCGTCGTACGCAGCAGTAGTTTCAAAACTAGGAAATAATACCGAGATAAGAACGAGGAAATCACAGTCATCCTCATATTGCAATTATGTGGTGAGAGACCGACTCAGTTGAGATATTCGAATTACAGATTTTAATAAAAGGAACAAAACGTCGATATAAACTGCACGCAGGATTAAAACCCACTTTTCGTATCCGTCTTTTCGTTCTGATCCAATTAGACCTGACGATATGTTTGGTCGGAGAATGTCGGGTAGAAGTCAAAGGATGGTTCTCCAAACAGCGTGACTCGGAAAGTTACCTCAGCGTAAAGAAGTGCCTCGTTGGTGAGTGAATACGTATATGATGATATTTATACACATCTATATGTTCGCTATGAAATATTCTTCAGTTTTTATTGTCCCTTCGTTACTTTTTCCATTTAATCTCTTTTCTCATTTTACAACAAGCACTCTAAATCCACCTTCTTTTTGCTATCAACAATTCTAACTGTACCAGTAGTACTCGTTATAGTAATAGTACTATCAATACTATTATGAGTACTAATCCAAAAATCGGAATTATTATTAGCAGAATAGTAGTAGTATTGGTAGTAGCAGTATGTGGTACTACTACTTCTCCTAGTACCATCACTATTTCTACTACAATTTAATACTACTAATACTTCTACTACTACTATAATGTACTACAATTTGATGTTGTGATCATTACCACAATGTGGTTACAACTACTTTTACTCTTCCTCTTCCTCCTCCATCTGTACTACATAAATCCACTACTCCTAATACATACTACTATTACAGCTACTACTACACTGCAAAAAATCCGGTGTTAAATATGAAACACCGAGCTGGTGTTAAATTTCCGGTGCTCATTCATGGTGTTAGATTAACACCTCCGGGTGTCATTTCAAAATTTAAAATTGTTTTTTGAATAGTTTCTTAGTTACTGTACTTCTTGTTAAGTTTGAACTTCAACAAGACGATAAAGAATTTTTCGATAAAGTACTTGATTTTTGAAAAAAAAAATGTGTAAACAGTAAATAATAAACAGTAACACCAGTTGGTGTGGTCCCCTATTGAAGCTGGACGGGTGTTATACCATTGAAATTAACACCACCAATATCAAATCAACACCATGCGGTGTCATTATTGAATTAACTCTAGCGCAGTGTCAAAAATATCACCAGCCACAGTGTCAAATTAACACCACAAAGTGCTAGGTGAACACCTTTTAACACCGTCACAATACATTTTCTACACCTGTGGTGCCGGTGTGGTCCTCTATTGAAGTTTGATCGGTGTTAGATTTAACACCCATGGTGTTAAATCTAACACCGATGTTTTTACAGTGTATTAATACTACTACTCTGCTACCACTAATACTGCCATTATAGCTATCCCTCATGTTAAAGTAACTTTTTTTTCCAGTCATTATGCAATGTATACCATTCCTACAATTGTTTTCACTCTTCATTGTTCGTTTCCCCAAAATTCCTTACTCATTATCTTCATTAGTATCGTCATCATCGTTATTGTTATCATCATCATCATTATCATAATTGTCGTCGTCTTCTCTCTCAATTGAATATACAGGCCGTTTTCGTTCGTTATTGATGTACATCAAAGTGAAAATTGTGCATGAAAACGAAATATGTAAAATGCAAAATCATTTTGAAAATCATTCGGCGGAATTCGACCTTTAAAATCAAAGATCACGAGTTGATTTCTGTGTCGGTTCAGATGGTTTGCTGAAGATGACAGTGTCATATCCGGACTCGGTGGTATCTCTTATCTTAGCGGTGAATAGTAGGTTGTGGTCCGGTTGGATGAATGGACAACTGAAAAGCGAAGAAAAAAAGAACAAGAACAACAATTCAAAATAAAACAAAGTAAAACAAAGGAATCTTTTCAACGACAAATGAAGCAGCCAGGCATTTGGCTTTATCTATTAAAATCACCGCGATGCACATCTTAGCTAAAAGTACAAGAATAAAATGCTGAATACTCCTCTCAGTCGGATCGGATAAGTTTATTTTGTTGTTTTTTAACAACAAGTATCTAAAGGATTGCTTACTCCAGAAGGCAATTGAGAGATTATTACAATTTGTTGTAATTTGACGTCTTTGTTTTGGAGGAGACATCCTTGTAGGTTCTCGGCATGGAAAAAGAAGTCAGGATACACGAACTTGAGAATAAAGATAAGTAATGAATTTTGTTTTCGAGCGTGCCGTAATACGAATGCCATTCTTTGAATTAATGTAACCTTACTTCAAGCACTGTAATATAATGTATCATTTGCTTGGCTTTATTTGCAAATGACATTTCGGACTTTCAACCCCCCCCCCCCCTCCCCCATTATTGCAGTATGTCCCTGAAAGGTAGGTAATTGTGTTACCTTGTTATATATGCGTCATTGTTATGATTTCTTTTTTTTTCTGCAAACCCAAAACATATGCGTTTTATGTAGATCATGCGTCACCAGAATTGGACAGAAAGCTGTACTCACGTGACCTTCAGGTCAAATACTTCGAGATCGACGTTCCGGAGGGCCACTTCCCGCCAACGTTCAAGAGTCCAGACGGAGTTGGTTGCATTCGCTATGACGTCATCCTCAGGATGAGACTCAGAGGAAAGCGTGAGCTCGTGACGTCACGACCAGTGCGCATAGTGGAAGACACAAGTGCGAGTGCGTTACCCGAGGTCACATTTAGGCAGGTTAGTCACCGTGCGTGTGTAGGACTTCTCTACTGGTAATATCCAGCCTAACTGCACAGCGTCGTCAAGGCGGTCTCGAAGGAAAACGGATGAGTTTATGGTAGAAAACGGTGACCACTCATCATCATATAAAAACTTAATAGTAGTCAATTCATGTTGGTACAAGAGGCAGTAGGTACACAGAGCATATTAAAAAAAAAATATGAAGGAATCTATCTTTGGAGGGCTACTATTTCATAATTGTCAGCTATGGAGAGGGCAACATAAGTTGTGAGGAAAGAACTATTCTTCTTTCCTCACAACCAACATTGCGCTCTTCAACGTCAGTTGGAGAACTCTTTTTCTTACCAGTGATACCTAAGTATGTTGACTAATGTCATGCATGACTGAGCCTATGAACTTTAAAGACAATAATGACAAGTTGCACTTTTTCTAAGTGTGAGTGTCACATGAAGGAACAATTTAGGCGTTTTCACATCAGCCCGATGTTTCGAAATAGCGCGCTATTTTCTGACTTGGGAAATTAACCCGATCACGAAATAGCGCGCTATTTGATAATGTGAACACAAATTAGCGCGCTAATTGTATCGCCCTGATCGAGAAAATTTCTCGAGTCAATATCAACTCGGGAAATTTCTGAAATATCGGGATAACATAGCGAACTATATAGCGCGCTATTTGATAATGTGAAATCGCCTCAAGAAATTAGCGCGATGCATCCCATCATGCCTAGTGTGTGATGGCAATCGCATGCATCCCATCATGCCTAGCGTGTGTGATGGCGATCAAGCGGGTATTTTTTTTTTTTTTTTTTTGAAAGCGCGCGCTCTACTGGTATACCCGACACTGTTTGCGCATGCTCAGCTGTCGAATTAGCTTCAAAAAATTTCGGGCTAATTCTCATCGGGCTGATGTGAATAGGAAATGAAATAGCGCGCTAATTTGCGATCGCGAAAATATCTCGAGCTTGGATTTTTATCGGGCTGATGTGAAAACGCCACTCACTGAATGAACGAGATCTGTCAATGAAAGAGACCGAATAAATAGGTCAGCTTGCACAACTGCAGGTTTGTGTTTAGGGTTTGTGTGTGGGTTTAATTTGAACATTTTATGGTTCATATAACCTGTCCGATAACTTGGCCACTCCCATAAAGGCCAACCCACAACGCCCATATTCAACACATAGCTTGCAGCGACAAATCATGTTTTGAATATGAAGAGAGTAAAATGAATAATGGGTTAGCCTTTGTGGGGGTGATCGTGTTATCAACATGGTTATGTTGAAGGTTATGGACCATAAAAGGTAAGAAGAAACCCTAAAAACACAAACCTGCAGTCGTACAGGCTGGCCTGTTAGTTTGACTACTTTCATTGACAGATCTCATCATTCAGTGAGATATTCATTGTTCCTTCACGATAAAAGCTCAAACTTGGAAAAAGTGGAGTTTGCTATTGATGTGCTCAGTCATGCATGGCATTTGTCGAAATTTGGTATCAATGGAAAGAGGAAGAGTTCCCCTTTCCTCACAATCAACACTGCGGTCTCCATTGATGACAATCCAAAGTTTGATTATATTTTTTTATGCACTGTATTTCATCTCAAAAGAACTAATATAAAGTGAATGAATGAAATGACTAGGGAAGGCAAAAAAAAAAGGAAAGTTGTGGAGTAGCTGGTTTTTCAGATGACAATTTTGATGTCGACCTTGAGGTGAGTTGTTCTGACGTGTCCATACCTTGTTTGTTGCCAGAGTTTGAGAAAGCCTGAAAGTGATCTAGCAACATGAAAACGACGTTGGAAAACTAATGTCCTTCACTTGGAATGACCAAAATAGATGTTTCGGTATGAATTGGTCTGTTGACTGACAGCAAAAGCCTATTTGCAGTGCTTTGACTTATCAGATTTCGTCACGTATCGTCAGTGTGTAAGTAGAAGCCATGTTTTGAAAGCCTTGCTGGTTTCCGCATATCTAAAGACACGCAGACTACGTAGAAATAGCATAAACCAGCTTGTCAGAACAAACTTCCAAAGCTAATACCATTAAGACTTTAAAAGTATATAGTTAGAATCCCTTTAATTTGCTTAAGGTACCATTGGTAGCGTAAGGTACCATCCAGTGTCCTTAAGGTATATAGAAGAGTTTAAGTTACCATTGTTGGCGTAAGTGTTAGGTCCTTTTTCACTCTCAGAATTTTTTCAATCTACAACAATTTATCCCTTAGTGGAAAAATAAGCAAAGAAAATTGGATTCCATTGTGATGGGATTCCGGTTTGTTTGTTTGTTTGTTTGTTTGTTTGTGTTTTTTTTTCTCATTTTCCACTAATATAATATATTCATTTCTGGTCAGTTTTCTTCTGTTTGCCTTCGTAACAATTTATCCCCTCTAAAAAAGTGACATAACTTCATGATTTGAGTTTCAAAAAGGAAATCAAAGATTTTATTTTGTGTACAGGTCAACGGTATAATATAAACACCTGAGTTCTCAGTAGATGTAAGTGCTTCGATTTGTTCACACCATTTGATTTACCAGTATTCATGATATTCTTGGCACTCAAGTAGCGAAAAAAAAAAACACACACACACACACTTGTTTGAAAATCGTTTATATTGTTTCCTTATCTTGAAGTACAAATAAAACATGGAAATTGGCTACTTTTAATCTTTGATATAGAGCCTCTTATACCTCACATTCTCACAACATAATATTTGATTTTCCTTGGAATTACAAGAGAGTTAGACGTATTGATCAGCCATTATCATGAGACAAGTACGATGCGTCATTTTCCCCGACTTAGAGATCGTTATGTTTCAACCCTGCCCTTTACATATTACGTAAGATCTTGAAAGGCTAATATTAGAATTTCCCCGCAATCTTATGGCATGACCTCAAATTGGGTGCGGCCAGATGCAATTATAATACCTGGAACTACTACCCAAACCACAAGAGTAGCAATCTCTTTCCTATGTTATCTGTCTAAGGTCAGCGGATTGAGAATGCCCATTAGTCTCTTCATGCCCATATACTTCCGATTTCGGCGAAATTCTATTGACACTAGTCTTGTTTGATGGAGCAAAGTGAATTTTTTTTTTCTTTAGATATAATGGTTCTTTAGTGCATGCATATATGACCACTTGAATTGTCACTCAAAGCCCCTAGTGATCTGAAATGTCATTAAGGATTTAATAGTACCAACAGTAATGAAATGATTATCATGCTAATTTCTCTGGAAACATTGTGTGAAGTTTTATCCTAAATCGCGTGTGCCAACGCGTATACCCAATGATTCTTGCAGCAGACCCTCAACTTAGTCCTAATATGCATAGCAATGATTTTACTTGCTTGTTTGTTTGATTTTTTAAACCCTGTATGATAGGGACAGATCTTTTCGCATGAGTTTGGACTTAACATCCGGCTGACAGTCTGTTGCAGTAGAGCATGTTTCCGAGCAGGAAATGGAGGGCGATTGAACGCAGCAATGATATTTTTGTTGACTGGTTGACGCCTGTTGATGTGGGGTTAAATGCAAGTAAAATGATAGCTCAGTTGGGGGGTGGGGGGGGGGGGAGAGAATGATTATTGTCAATGTTAGATTGGAAATTTTGATGGTGCAAGGGACTATAGCTTTTCAGGCTGTCAACAGCGTATTTTAGCCACATCCTACTGTCCGGTTTCTGACATTACAATGGCCTTGTGGACAGTACATCTTTGCTGTCGATTATTCATCAACTTATTTTTTCTCTTCATGTAATAATTCACGTATCCACTAGCAATTAATTCAGTTATCTATTTACATATTTATTCTCGTATTTGTTGACTCATCAATTATTCATCTTACTTCAATTGTTTACTGCACCTCATTATGCCTCAAGGGTTCACTAAAATCATATTATTAGGAGTCTCATGAATGTTAATTCTAAATCTTAACATATTGATATTTTCATCAGAAATTCTCTCTTACTCTCTCTCTCTCTCTCCCTAAACTTGTATGGTGGTGATGAAACTAACACCATGAAAGTAAAACAAAACAAACAAACCAACACACAAAAAACAGCGAGCAAACGCTTCTAATGAAAACATCTGGAAACATTTTTATTTCATTATTTCATTGACGTTGTCAATTGTCGACGAAATAGCAATGTTGTGACGAAATGACCGATTTCGTGACGAAAGAGACCATACAACACTTGGCGCCCCATACTTGCCTACGAGCTTGTCTGAACTTAACTTATGTTATGTGAAATTAATCAAAACGAACTGGACGTAGATACATAACAAATACATACGTGAATTTCAAACACAAGGGCCAGGGTACACGGCGAATGCTGATTCCAGAATGAAAGGACTACAGGTCAATTTCTCGTAACGACGCTTGGGGCGGCTTACTCTTGATATGCCACTTGCGATGCTGATGGCGTTTGTTTTTTTTTTTTTTTTCAGACAGAAGGTCAAGGAAAATCGAGTGGCTTCTACAAAAAGGGCAATTACCTGTAATGTTTGGCCTTAAATGTCCAATCCTGTCTTTCCCGAACTCTTCTGACACTTAAATAGAAGGCCTTGAAATTCCCACGTTTGAATTTTTTTAGGACATTGATATTATTCTGGAGACTGTTTTCTTGTATTTAGGGACGTTGAACTGACCACATACACCCCGAACCTTATGAACTCCCTGTATGGAGAGATTTTGTACACATATTTCCCGGTCAATATTTTTATTGTTTTCTTCCTGAACTTTCCAAGCCTGCCTTTTGCCTTTATGTGTCAATTCACCACTTGTATAAGCAACATAGGAACATCCGTGCCGATAAAGAACCTTATATAACAAATGAACAAACAAAAATGGGTTATGACGTACGTATATCAGACTGTCAGCAGTGGTCCCACACGAAGGTCATTGTCATCACATAAAACACGAACTCACTGCCTGCGAGAACCGATTATGCCTAGCTTGCCTTAACCCACTGGTAACCAATAATCTCGGAGTGAAGGGTTATCTGTTTTAGAACGTAAGATGCGCTCATCATTAAATTACAACGAAGTGTCCAGGATAACTTCGTTTATATCATTATATTAATTTCTTTCTAGGGATCATGAAATGACGGTTGGAATAGAATGTTTACCATGTGATGATACAGAATTGTACCTTTCCTTCTCCTACCAACACTCTACTCTCACGCCTACACTCATCACATTTTGTTCTGAAGTAGCGAGAGGGGAAAGTGATTAACATACAAATAGTTCTATAAACCACAGCGCTTCCGAATGGCCTCTCGTCAGCTAATTAGTTTGTGTATTTAAAACATGTGGCTCGGTGCATTCGACTCCATTGAACTCAAAAAGTTCGCAAGTTTGACTCCTCGCTACTTGACATTTCCTGCCTGACTGAAAGTTATCCAACTGCATGACTTTACTCATTCCCAGACTATCAGCAAATCAGTCCACGAGGAAAGTGCAAGTGATTGTTTAAAATGTGAAACGTACCTGATCCGAGTCAAGAAAATAATAGCCTTCTTTAGTTGGAAGTTTATGTCTTGAAACAGAGGTTAGATCGAAGGATACTTTAATATCGAAAAGCTTGGCAACTGTTGCTGTGCAGCCTATGTAAGAAACAAAATGATTTCTAAATTGCATCTTATGTGTTGAGGATGCGTCATTCATCTATTCATTACTTATTTTCATTTCCAAAGAATAAGCACATAAATATTACAACCATCAAAATGACTTCACTCAACATGATATAACGTAGAAAAGTACCGCCTTTCACTAAAGAATGGAAAGAAAATTGAGGGGATGCTAAAAGACGAATTTGTAAAATGAAACAATGAGTAGACCTACATGTAAATTGCAGCAACTAGGAACCCTGTCACCACAGATGGGTCACGTCGGATCCGAATTTTTACGTTCAGCTGATAACATGAAAACATAAACTTCATGTTTATGAGGTGACGTAGTTGCGTCACCTCGTAACAATGGGCCTTCTCTGTGGACGTGAAACATTGTCTTTCACTCTCATTTCCAGTCACTCATCGGGTTACCAGTTCCGTTCATGAGACGTGCCGTGACGCCAATCCACGTGTATTGTGAATCGGACAACGCTACTGTCGTCTACGTCACGGCTACCCTGAGACGAAAGAGGGCGCTGTCCCTAAATGCGTTCGATCAACTTTGTTTGGTCCAGGTACAAAAATGTACTAATTTGATTTGATTTGATTTGATTTGATTTATTGGTTTCTGTATCATCATTGTACATATACACATTTATGTACAAACATAAATATGATAATATATATAAGTATTTTCTTGTTCATTGCCTGTGTACAATGTACAGCAAAAGTACAACAAAACATACTACAATGAATAATATAGAGGGGCTACAGCATAAGCGTAGCTTGATTTGCGTGCAGCCCCCGTAGCATAACATAATATTATAATGTACATCGGAAGGAGAATAGGAGGGAGGGATGACTTGCATAGAGATAGGATAGTTGAAAGGAGAAAGGGAAGGGAGAGGTTTGTCTGCTTTCACTAAAGGTTTATACAAAGTAAAGTCCCCTGTATCACTGATTAGCAAGACATGACAAAATATTTTCTCAACGAGGTACAGGTGGACAGTTGATACAGGTCATGGTCGGTTACATACTCATTATTACATAATAGACTAATTGTGTCGATATTTGTACAAAAGAATTTCGTGTATATAACAATGACAATGGAATTACTGATATTCAGATAACAACATCGTTTTTACAGCCTTCCTAAAAGAATACGTGGACTTTAAACTTCGAATTTCAGAAGGAAGAGAATTCCAAACATCGGGTCCGGTGTGTCTGACAGATTTCAGAGCCATCACTGTTTTGGGATTATACAAGTGAAACTTATCAGATTGTCTTGTTGGATAAAAATGTATTTCCTTATTTAATTGAAATAATGAGTAAAAAGAAGATGGCAACTGACCATTATGTAAGCGAAACATAAAGAGTGAGTTTTGCAAAAAATTAATGTCATTTACCTTAAGTGTTCTTAATTCTGCGAATAAAGGATCTGAATGGTCTCGATAACCTGAGTTGGTGCATATACGTATTGCTTTCTTTTGCAAAAGTAATATACTATCAATGTGGCTTTTTGATGTTGCCCATACAATGTTGCAATAAGAAATGTGCGATAATATCAATGAATAATTTAATTTATATAACATAAATAAGATATTCTGAGGGACATAATACTTTAACTTTTGAAGTATACCAACATTACGAGATACTTTATCAGAGATATATTGTACATGAACATTCCATTTCATATTTTCATTTATATATATTCCGAGGAATTTAATACTTTCTTTTTGTTCCAATAATACACCATCCACCATAATATTTAAATGTTGCATTTCAATGTTGTGCTTCTTGTTATAGAAATACATAAAATTTGTCTTTTTTAGATTAAGTGATAATCTATTACTCTTAAACCACATAGATAATTTCGGTAATTCAGTGTTAAGAGTTCTTAGGAGCGAATGAAAATCAGAATTGGAACAATATACATTGGTGTCATCAGCAAACATAATATATTGCAGTGACTTAGATGAGTTTGAAATATCATTTACATACACTAGAAATAATAACGGTCCCAATATGGATCCTTGTGGGACTCCACATTGTATAGGTAATACTTCAGAGTTAACAGATTCATAGTACACATATTGTTTTCTATTTAACAAGTAATCTTTAAACCATTCAAGTGGAATACCACGAACACCATAGGACTGCAATTTACGTATGAGGATAGTGTGGTCAAGAGTGTCGAATGCCTTGCTTAGGTCCATGAAAACACCGATGACATGTTTTTGTTCAGCTAAGGCAGTCGACACTCTATCGTATAATTGGGCTAGTGCCATATCTGTTGAATGAAATTTCCTGAAGCCATACTGGTCTTGGTTAAATATATCATATTGTGTCAAAAAATCATACAGTCTGTTATATACAAGCCTTTCTATTACCTTAGAAATACTAGGAAGAATAGAAATAGGGCGGTAATTTGATACAAAAGACTAATGACAACTGCCAAGTTAATAATACTACTGACAGTCAGTAATGACGATGATGATATATGTACTTAAATGCAAAATGATGATGATGATGATGATATATATATATATATATATATATATATATTCATATATTTTTATTTATTTATTTTTTTATTTATCTATTTTTTAAAGCGTGACTCGTATTAACTGTGTTACAATGAGGAGACAATATTTGGCTAATATATTGATTCTGAATGTGTCCATGATCAAGATATTATTTGCTGAAGAAAATGCCCGCGCACAAATACAATCTGCCGACCCGGAAAGATTGTTCTTTGCAGGCAAAATAGTACACACGATAGTTCAATTTTAGATAGGGAAACTAATCGAAATTCTTCATTTGGTCATTTTTCGTGTATTTTTTTTAGCCAGTTCTTTAGCCAGTCAATGCTCCATGTCTTATCAAAACTTTTTACGATGCTTGTATTTATAGTAATAGTTTCTGCCTGGGTCTCTTCCAGACGAAAACAGCAGAGATGATATATGATTCAAATCATTTTCTGTATCTTTCATGCGTCTCACGTAATCATTCTTCTTCACTGCTATGAAGCGCATACGGTATAGAATCGGGAAGAATAAAGCCTACGAGAAGTTCCATACCATCAGCTGTTACGACGACATTCAACTGCATACGAACAGCGAAAACGAAGTCACGGTTACCATGGTATTTTCCAGGAAGAACCTTCCCACAATCCATCACTGCGGACTTATCTCCATTCAGTATTTCTTACAGGTAACAGCCGAGAGTTCTTTAGCCAGTCAATAAATTTTGATTACTGTTAGTTCTCTTACCAACGGACAAAGATCAAGTTTAAAGAGCTACGCACGTCATGATCAAGCTTACTATTATAGCAGTAGAGCAAAGAAATATTCTGAATTATATAACGCCTGATGAGATCCTTGTCATTTGATTGGTTGTTTAACATTGATTAATCGGCCCATTTCACTATGACGTCATCATCCGTGCAATTGTGGCTCCATTTACCGTGCAATTTTGGATCCATACGATTTGCTCCATTGCACGCTCGCTGAGAGCCCGGCACACTACGCGTGTTAAACGCGCTTGCGTTTGCAGTGTGTGTATGCGACAGCACGCCAGTGTAAAGCGCTCAGTGAGCACTGCACTCTCGCGATCTCAGTGTCTCTCTTGTTTCTAAATTAATAAAACATCAAATGACATGGATCTATTTTAGGCGTTATATAAAAACAAATAATTAATGTTTTTCATTCGTGTAATGGACAGAATATTTCATTCGGTGAAAGATGAAATGTTTGATCCATTCAACTCGGCTGCGCCTCGTTGAATGGATCATTTCATCTTTCACCTCATGAAATATTCTGTCCATTGCACTTATAAACATTCATTATTTGTAAAATAATCCTCTTGACTTTTTTCTTTACTGCAGAGTTCCTCCTGCCTGAGGTCTCCACTGAAAATCCCATTTGCATCGTGATGACTCTATAGGTCATTGTTTGCGTAAGCGGTTGCAGTCGATCAGGAAACTAACCTAGAAAGATGAAATCGGGCGTGCCCAAGTGCTGTAATCAAGGCTTTCTTTCACTCCAATTTGTGGATCATGGTCAAAGGCTCATAGATGACTGAAGGTCAGAAATCGCCTGTCCATCCGCATCCACCAGTCCACAACATAGAGATATCGTCCGATGTGAATGTTGACATTGGACGGACCGGCGACATCGCAGGTTGTAGAGCCTACAATTCGCTGACTACATGCTTTGACATGACTTAAACTCTTGTCGGTATATAATTATCGTTGTTCGGAAGCAGCGGATTAAAGTATATGGAGAGATCAAGATACAATGATGTCTATAGGAACTGTGTGAATAAAGTATCATTCTTTGGAACTTATTGATTAAACCTGTATACGAGACGCGGCCGTGTTTGGATATTTGCCTCATGCACTGTTAATTCCTATCATACTGTTGAGTCATGAACAAAAAGTTCAACATCCGTTTTAATTAAAACAAATTTTTGCCATTTCTTTTCCATGCTGCTCTAGTGATTACAAACGCATGACGAATTTGCTGGACACATGGCTAGCAATGTGTGCCATACTTTTATCATAGAGTCATAGCAAATTTTCAGGATGCATGGCAAATTTATCGGATGTATGGCAAATTTACCGGATGTATGGCTAGTCGTTCAGTAAAATGGTGTATTATCATACACACAAACATCATTATATTAACAATGTTTACAGCTTCAGCTATCGGCAGTGATCGTGTTATTATAGTAATTGTATTTGATATCGAACGTCTGTCGCTGCTGGATAGAGCACAATGTCTCACACTGTGTTCACATAGTCGACTGCGTGAAAATGCTAGAATTTAATAACGTGAAGATGATTTAATGCTGTGGTATAGTTTTTCACAGAGAGTTCACATACTATTTTCTGTTTCACACTGTGACTTGATGATACACAGTGCGTTTACATTTTTCAAACGCTCAAATTTAACAGTATGAAGAGATTTCACACTGTGTTCACTTTGTTTCACATTGGGTTTCAAACAGGGGACACTGTTCTTTTCAGCAGGGTGGACAGTATGTGAGTCAATTTACATATCTCTACCACTGACATTAGAGAGTTTCTGTTTGTTTGTTTGTTTGTTTGTTTGTTTTTGTTTTTCCGACTGGTTTCTATCGCATGGATTGCTGTATGATCTGGTGTCAACGAGTTAAAATTAATGGCATGGTAGCTAGGGTGTTAGCATGCGAGTTGTGTTTATGCAGTGTCAACCTGATTTCATACTAATTGAAATATTTTCTTTGCCGCTGTGATAAGTATGATGTTTAGACATGAAGCGACCTGATCTCGTTTGAGATACGTTCGGTTTGTTTATGAAGTCAAAGTCCTTTTGATGAAAGATTACCTTTCGCCCGGTCGTGTGCATCACCCCTATAATCAAACTGGGCCATAATCATAAACGAATTAACATCCACAAATTGCAGTCATTATCATTCATGAATGCAATTAACAACGGAACATAAAAGTGATTAGAGCCATTAGCTGTCTATCTGCGCTGAACACAACCCCAAGTCATGGTATTGAACAGCAATGCAATTAAACCAAATAAACTGCTTGGCATCTATCCATGCAGTCAGTATATGTTTTATGATTCTGTGTTTGTTTGTTGTGACATCGTTCTTTCTTGACAGTAAGTTCGTATCGTCTGTCAGCATTGGATTTACTTATCATTACCAACTCTAAGGCTACGCTTCCCCTGATGACCCAAACAATGAACTGTTTCATTTACCTGTCTCAACTGAGAACATTTTAGTATGATGATGCTTGGAACCCAGTTTGCATGAGCTCATTGTTGACACTGTATGTCGGGCAAGCCTCGGACACACTTTTTTTGAACACCAAGGTGCCCCTTAAACATCATTTGCTTAAACTGTGAATATGTAAACTGGTCTATAACGCAACTGTAGCCAGCTGTCAGTGACATGGTGTCATTTGGTGTAAAAAAAAAAAAAACATTTTCAGTTACTATCTAACCTCTCCTATTCGGCCTCCCTTTATCTGGATCTCTCTATTATCCGGATGGAAAAGGGGGATTTCAAACTCAAACAAAATTCCCACACAAACCCACATGAATTACATATTTTTCCCAACATAACATTACATAACATAACATAACATAACATAACATAACATAACATAACATAACATAACATAACATAACATAACAAAACATTTCACATCAAATTTTCATCGTGCATTCAGACATCCACTACCCTCAATTTTGAGCTGATAGCAAAGAAAGAGTTTCAGTGTACGCTATAGGTTACATGTACAGTCTACATTATGTAGCTACCATAATAGGCAGCAGCTGCGTGAACTGAATCTCCCATATCCGGCCAAATCCCTTATCCGGATGAGCGCCGGTCCCACCAAGTCCGGATAGGAGAGGTATGACTGTATGTTAAATTTATCGGGCAATATGACTCTGTATGTGTGTGTGTGCGTGTATGTACAGTATGCATGCATGCATGCATGTGTGTTGATGTTTGTGTTCACGGTTACTCCCCTATGTGTAAGAACAAAAAGATATCACACACCTTGTCTACAGTAACATAGAAGCAATACAATTATCAAAATTAAATCGGGTCCAATTGATAAAAGGGAGAATTAAAAGCTCATTTATCTGTGACGTTTCCCGGATATATAAGAAGATTAAGGCAGAGCAAAAGAGATAAGATCTCATCATCTCTAATTTGAATATAGGCCTATTCCTCTCTTTGAGACTCGAGTTGTCTAATATTTTGATTATCGGTGCTATATTCTATATCACAAACACCTTAAGCATGAATTATGTGTATTTATTATCATCATTTTACCTGTGCACGTTGTTGAATTAAGGAAAGAATAAAGCTATACCAAGGAGGTTTTATACATTGGAGTTCCAACTGGCTGTGATTATTCAAACAGTTGTCAGATTTCTATTGATGTACAAAGGAATTCCACAGGTGCACCTGTGCCTTTGATGATCGATGTTCCTTGCCGCCGTCTTGCTCAGCATTCTGAAGATTAATTTTGAACGTTATCATAATTTTTGGCCATATTTTGCTTATCTATTTATGAAATGAAATGAAATTTCAATTAATGATAAAGCATGCAAAACAAGAGACATTTCCGTCCAGAAATTTGCGCAAAAGTGTAAATCTGAGCTGTGTCATGTGAAAATGTTTAAAACTGTTCCATCCTGGAAAGCTGGTATTATCACTTTTCCGCTTAGTTTCCACAAATGAAACTAATATGGAATAATCTTCAAGTACAATGTATAATTCTATATTGATAGATATATCAGATTAGTGCCCGCATTATGCCCAGTCGAGTAATTTTCATCTTCATTTCAGCATTTTTTGCTCAATTTCTATTCGTGCATCCTCATGTCTGTACCACCTACCTTTTATAAGAAGGGATAGCGAAAAGTAATTACCATCACAAAGAAATATCTTCCTTTGAAAGTGGCTAGTGAATATGCAATGAGACACGAGTCAATTGTCTTCCTATCTGCGCGGCAGATCCTGTTTTGCACATGCTTCAAGCGGCGGCTTCGAACATCTAGCAAAGGAAATAAGACGGTTGTGACTCCATTCTCTAGAACCTCCTTGGCTATACACAGAGAAATGACTCGTCCAGGTTTCTACAGTGAGTTGTTGGACGTGAATGTGTGTGTGTGTGTGTGTGTGTGTGTGTGTGTGTGCGTGCGTGTGCGTGAAGAAAAGAAAATGTGATTCAGTTCAATTCAATTCAATTCAATTCATTTATTTTTCATTCTTCTTTTTTTCAACAAAAATGTGATTAAGCAGCACAAGTGAGAAGAACAGCTGCTTATTCTTATTCCAAATAATTTAATTGTGAAAAAGAGCCTGATATTGAATAAAAGTCAAATAAAGAATATAACAAAAGTGCTCATATGTGCGTGTGTGCCGGTATGTTTGTTTGTTTTTTTATTATTCCATATTCCACACTTCAACAAATACATAAAACATAAACATCACAATACAAAAGCCTGGATGAATTGTCAAGTACAGCTTATAAGACAATAAAACATGAGAAATATGAGGAATCTACATAGAAGCATTGCTTGTACAGGTGTAGATTCCCAGATGCGGATATGAGATTATTTCTTACTTGGTATATCTAATCAAAGGAATGTGTGTGTGATATTGGAGGGAGGGAATGGTGTGACCTCCAGTTTTTAACAAGAGCTGACAATGTTTTGTTTTTGCATAAATGTGTGAGTGTAACGACTTTGCTCTTTTTGTTACATCAACTTTTTAGAGGGGGATTCTCCCAATAAGACTGAATGAACGCTGAACGCGGGGAGGAGGGCGGTCGGCTGGGTTACAGTTAGTTATTCCGAAGGTTTGTTTTTCCGAAGGCTTGTTAATCCGAAAATGAATACGGGGTTCGTTAGCACCCACATTGTTTTCTTTAGCGGATATAATTTACCGAACCGTTATTCCATTCATATTAATCAGTTAATCAAAATATAGATTGTGAAGAATTTTACTGTAAAACGAGCTTACTCCAATTTTGTTAAGTTGAGATATTTGTCATTAAAGCTGATAAGACAAGAAAATAATAATGGAGTACAGGATATTTTTAATCATAACTTCTAGAATATTCCTTTTAATGTCACAAGTGAGGTATCACAGGAAAGGTTTAAATATGCTCTATCTGATGATGGAATTACTCTAAAATGTTTGAAAATGGCGCTTAGGTCATTTTGAAATAAAACTCTTAATATATATCATATTGTTATCACATGTGAAATTTTATTCTAAAATAAAAGTTTCGCAATTCCTGAGGTTCGTTAGTCCTTTCATATACAGAAACTTGTTATGAACATATATTTGGAACACAATCAACACCGTAGAACAACGAAGCCTATGATATATTACAAATCATTATCCTGTTTCTGGTTCACTGTGTCCAAGTCAAATTAATATTTCGACACCGTTTCATCTTTGATTTTGGCTCGTTATTTCGCTCCTTATTTTGTCAGTTATTATTATTACTTCTCTTCTTTTTTTAACTGGGGAAGGACATGATTCCTGACACTGCCTGAAGTTCATCAATGTCGCCATGCGAGACATTTGAATTTTGGGAGAAAAAAATATATATTTGCCCGGTAAATATTGGCTATTGTGTTTAATCGTTTTATTGCGGAGATTTATTAGCTCTAACGAAGGCTGTGTCCCGAACTCGCTCAACAAATACAACGAGTGATTTGACGCAATTGTAAGAGAAGGAGAGATAGAGAAAGAGAAAGATATTAGAGAGAGGGAGGAAGAGAATGAATCGGATGAGGGGGGGGGGGGGGAGATCCGTTTTAAACCTGAACATGATATACATACAGACATATGCAACGTCCTATACACTCATCCAACTTCTCTTTTCTGAAATAGACCAAGGGGAAACGAGACCGTTGACCCCTCACTCAATTGTACTTTTCTCGCTATTGAAGATTGAATTTTTCCCCAGGAAAACTGATAACTATTTTGATTGCCCTACAGAAGGTCAAAGTATAGAAATTAGTCACGTTTGACCACAAGCACAAGAAACAGATAACGAAAAGAATAGTTCTCTTTTTACATGATGTACACCTCACACAATTAGTACAATTACTTCTTATCACATCATCAGGTAGAAGCGAATGACAAGAACTGACCAATCACAGGCTCGCGTACTCCTCTGTCTTTCCAATACCTCAGAATCTGTAATGACCGACCGTGTGTTAACCAGGCATCGATCAATTTCACGCGGTGTGTTTATGGAATATCCGTCTCTCATGATATGAAAGAGAACTTGACTGAGGCACAAATAGATAATTGCGCAAACAGACGCATACTTTTTTTTAACATCGAAGTTATCAACAGGTTCACGAACGCTCTGCGACAGACAACACAGACGCAGTAATGGCTACAGGCACACCCTCACCACGAGTGCTGGTTGCTCTAGCGGTCCTAGCGTCCGCGGTGCTCCTCCCAGCAGTCGCAGGTAAGTCTCCGTTACGCAACTGGTGCACCAATGTCTACACAGATGCCATAAGACACTCTTCACCGCATTATTGCTGCCTCGTATACCAGGGAGGTACGAAGCGAGACCAGCTGGTGATAGCGTTAAACTATCGAATCGAGTTTAGGCTGTCTACGCCTCGAATTCATGTAATACACATACATTTATTGTAGTCACCTTACGCATAAAGCTATCAACTATCAATATTCGAGTTTTTATAAATCGAAAATCTTGATTGTCGCTTTTCTGGTTTAATTGACAGTCCACATTTCGATTGTTCTTGGAGAGAGGTATGATTTGAATCAAAATGATTTATTCTTTTTATTGATGATATCAGATTCTGATGCCGGGATCTACCAGACGGCAGCAGTTGCAACTGATATTGATATTTGTTCCGAACTGGGAAGGTATGTTCCCGTAGAAAAGAAATACACGTATGTACATAATATAAACACACAGTCAAACCTTTTTTAGCGGCCGCTTGATGTATGTGGTTACTAAATCCCCCCATACAGTGTTCTAGATCCTTTAGGACGGCCAACTTGTATATTGTGGCCTCTTGTCTATAAGAGGCCAATTTTCTTCTGCTTCCCTTAAAGGGACATTCCAGACGATTTTCATAATTTCACATCATGTAGTACATAAATCGACAACTCCATGTATAGATTTGTGGAATTTACTGTGGTTCTTGAGCAGAGAAACAATACTTTGAAAAACCTTAAACAAATTACACTGAACAAGGATGATGACATAGGAGGTTCACATATTTTCAGATATGTAGCAGTATAATTCCATTACAATACCGTTTGCTTGCGAGTTCACCTGTGTGTAATCTATGCATGCCTTCTTCTTTTGTTCTGCTTCCTTGAGCCCCAACTCATGCATTCTTATGGTGACTCTGCCATGTCATCATCCTTGTTCATTGCAATTTGTTCTAAATTTTGAAAATATTCTTATTCTTCATCCCAATCATCACAAATTCTGAAACTCTGTCCTCAGTATAACTAATCTATAGTTGTTCAAATGTAAAAATCTGAAAATCATCCGGAGGTCTCCTTTAAATGGTCGCTAAAGAAAGGTTTGGCTGTATGCATGCATGTTATTGAACATTGTATACACGGCCTGTATGTGGTCAAAACGTCATGTAGCTACTTGAAATGGCTAGATAAACAAATGATGCCGATAATGCTGATATGGCATACATACAGTGTAGCATTTGTAGCAGTCAGTGTTCTTCTCCTTGTGTAAAGTGTGTAACTTTGATACCATGTTCATTCTCTGATGTAATTGGATTTTTCGAAGGACCATCTTAAAATATTTTCTTAGAGAAGATGATGATTACGGATCATATTACAACTTTCGGCGTAAATACTTTTGAAGACTGCATCACAGAGCTGTCATCGAGCATTTGGCATATCAAACAGCGTTTTGATTACCGTTCCCAGTGAGGTGTTAGAGAAGGAGTGGAATCTCTATCCAATTTGTGCAAATTTATGAGTAGGTTTTGCAGCATGGCATATGAATGCCTATCGCATCCCACTGACTTGATATCCCATGCTCCAAGCCACTTTTCCGTAGAGTTTTGATATTGAGACCAAATAAAAAAAGAAATGTAACAATATCTTATTTTAAGCTATATTTCAAAGGAAGTGTTGAAATCCTGTGCGGAACTTTTTGGTTTATGTTATGGAACAAATCCTGTCAGTTTTTCTTCAAATATTCATGTTATCAAAACCCCAGGACTGATAAAAAAAAGGAATATTACTATCATGTATAAAAAATTTTAGCGTTTTACTATCTTGCCCACACTTGTGCATAACTTTGCATGACTGCCAGGTTAAAAGCATTATTTACCATTTGCAGTTGAAACAAAAACCCGGCTTTCGTGCTTCAAAACAGTTCTAAAATGTGAGTTAGGGATAGAAACAACCAATGTAAACCATTAAACCATAAACCATAAATTAAACCAGTATAATCGATTTTAAGTATTGTTAAATAATATACAAAATGTGAAAAATAGTTATAATAAAAACGTTTCCATACTAAACCGTCTACAGTACTGGTTTAATGAGAAAAATAGTGATATCTCCTTACATCTTAGGCTTTATTGCAAAAATTGTATATGGTATACCCGGATGTTTTGTGATGCAAGGTAAAAAGGTAAAAAGGACCTTTAAGTAAGTGAATGTGAAATCTTTTGAATAAGATAATTGGCGTATGCGTGTTTCAGAGTGTTCGATAGCAATTTACAGTTAAAGAAATACTATTTTCACTGATTTTTGTTCGAGTGTACTGTTCTCTACACAATTAATAATTGCTGCCAAAAATATTGAAAGGGACAGCAAACTGCTGCTCGCTCTGTTTGTTGTGAATGAGGAATAGTGCATACTCAAAAGAGAAATGCTGTCTTTTCATTAACACCTGTGATAGAGCACAGAACATCTCCACGGCACGGAGCACAAAATGAGATATTCTTGCTTCTTCTCCTTCTCTCACACTTCCCTGCTCTTCCGTATATCACCGAGCAGAATGTGTTTCTGTTGCCAGCACAGTTGGAGGATGCACATAAGAAACTCCTCAACTTTCTTCCTTCTGTGCGCATGTTGTTTAGCTTCGATAATGCAAACCAAGCTCTGCCTTGGTAGCATCCTGTTTACTAGTAATCTCTGACATGTATGTGGAAGCCCTTGTGTAGCAATGCCATCGCATTGCTCCTACAATAATCGAAGTGTCAAGTTAAAGGGATAGCATAGTTTTGATTGAAGTTGAGAGATAGTTAGAAACCGCTTTATCGAACATGACAGAGCATACCATTCTTAGAGGAATGCGAAATTTATTTGAAGAAATTTGGTTTTGAAATGGCTGAGATATCAAAAAAGCAAAGAAATCCTAATAGAAGATGGGACCAACCTTTAAACTGGGATCACTTTGTTTCTGGATACCTCAGCCATTTCAAAACCAGTTTTCACCAAATTAATTTTGGATTCTTCTTAGAATTGTATACACAATATTCAATTAAGTTGTTTCTGATTATCTCTCTGAAAGTTAAAATCTGAATCCCCACCTCAACCAAGACTATTTCAGCCCGCTACGAGAGCAGAAAGTTCAGCACCTCATGTCTTAGTTGTACGTTAAATGGGCATTCCAGACGATTTTCATACTAATCTATAGTTGCAACTGATTGACAAATTGCCCTACATCGACGTCGATGTCGATGAAGGGCAAGTTGTCAATCAGTTGCAATGAAAACATCTCGACGGAAGAATTTCATGAATTTGAATAATCTATAGTTGTTCAAATGTTAAAGAATCTGAAAATCATCCAGAGGTCTCCTTTTTGATGAACATATCTCATCGGTAGAAATTACGTAAATAGTGACAGTACGTTGAGAAGATATCAACTATGGGTACCTTAAACCTGTATGAGATTTATTGTGGAAAGTTGAATATTTAAGTGTGCGCCCTTCCGTCCTGCCCTCTTTAGGGATATTCTCCGACAGAATGGCTCTGCAGTCGACAGCGCTATCACCAGTATGCTCTGTGTGGGAGTCATGAATGGGGAAAGTTCAGGCATCGGAGGCGGGTTCTTCATGGTCGTCTATAACCGGAGCAACGAGAAGGTGGAGGCACTGAACGCGCTCGAGACGGCTTATAACGCAACGTACCCAGAGATGTTCGACGGCCAGGGAAAAGACGGGGCGAAGTATGGTGAGCTCTTTTCTTCCACCTCCCTGTTGTAGAGAAGAATAACTTTGACTCGCTAAAGACCGCACAAGCAGTTCATGTCTTTGGTGTCCTCGCGTATCAGCTCATTTTTTCTGGTCTGTCGAAGTAAAAATTTTGGTAACAACACATAATATCCAGAGTCATATTTAGGGGGGCGATGTTGCATAGTGGACAAGACTCTCGACTCCCAATCGAAGGAACCAAGTAGTTACATTGCTTACGTCCGTTTACTAGATGTTTTTACCATGGACCCTAGTGGTAGGGTCCATGTTTTTACCCACCACGTCCCTCTCTCAGGTGTATAAATTGGTTCCTGGCAACGCTGGGGTAAAAATATCGGCAGAGCCCTCTGGTATTATAGAGCAGTGACAACACTGAAAAGGCTACCCTGGATACAAAGAAAAAATGCCTTAATTGTTATTGAAGATCAATGTGGGCATGATTTGCTCTCATAAATTTATAACATCGCACAAGTAAAAAACTATGATGGTCATTATGCCCTGCAATTAGAATGATAAGAACTGCACATAATGCAGTTATGGCAAGAGTGACTGTTTGTTTGTTTTTTTAAGAAAAAAAAAGCCGTGGTGTATAGTAAGTCGTATTATAATTGATAATGATGATAAATGATTATGATATTAATGATGATAGTAATGATGATGATGATAATAATAATAACAATAATAATAACACTGATGATAAAACTACTAGCTACTACATGTACTGCTACTGCTACCACTACAGTACTAAGAGTGCTCCAACAAATAAAAACCAGTATAGAAAACCACTGTCGTCAATTAACTCTGGTTGCTGGGGGTAAAGATGTGACAAAGAGCTTTATTTCATTATTTCGCCCCTATCCAAGGAGCGAAGTCGGTAGCTATCCCCGGAGAGGTGCGAGGTATGTGGGAAGCTCACCAGCGCTACGGGAGACTGCCCTGGTCCGATCTCTTCCAGCCTGTCATCGACCTCGCCAGGAATGGCTTCCGGGTCGGGTCACATCTCGGTAAAGCCCTTGAGAATCTGGATGGGAAGTGGGACCAATATCCCACAGTGAGGTTGGTGGCCCTTCGTTATAAGTATGTATAGCAGCTGCGGCAGACAGAAACAGATTTGGTGCAAACGTTTTAAACATTGATCATCCACATCCTTCAATTCAGAATATGAGTACATGAATGACTTCATTAAAGCTATTGATAAGATAATCAATTCACGTAGTCAGATAGTGATAGATAGTTATGAAAGCAGGGAAGTATTCAACAAGAAAAACATAACTGCGAGTAAGAAAGGAGGGAGGTCAAGGGGAAGAGAAGATGACGAAGTATGCAGATTAGTGCACCAATTAAAGTACAATCCGCTGTTGTGAATATCTTTTTTCATAAAACAAATAATGCACCAGTGTTAAACGCCGGAGTGCATTTTTATTGCGACGAAGAAACTGTATACAATTTGTTATTTATAAACAGGACTATGTATACCATTCAAGAGGAGAATCGCGTGGCCATCGTCGGCGACACAATTACCAGGCCGGCCCTGGCCGCTACCCTTGAGGCAATAGCTGAGGACGGTCCAGATGAGTTCTATTCGGGAGAAACAGCAACAAAGTTCGTCGCAGATATTAATGATGGTGGTAAGTTAAATTTTCAACATGTAGGTTTACTATTTTCTATGACAATGTTTTCATATTTACTATGAAACATGATAAATTCGTACGTATGTGTTATACATCTATACATCTTTATCTATCTATCTATCTATCTATCTATCTATCTATCTGGGTATCTATCTATCTCTATATTCTATATAACACAGGCATCGGCATAAGTGGTTGCTAAGTGGCCTGGGGCCACTCAAAATTGATGTCAAGCCACAAATGTCCAAGAAGATTATCTTTTGGTAGCCCGGTCGCGCAATGAAGATTCAAAATGGATTGTAGGTTTCATCTTATTTTGAACCAATTCATTTGTTTTTCTTTCTCGTAACCAAAATTTGAATTCTAAAGGTACAATTTGCCCGAACCACTCTAGAAAAAGTTAGTTTCGTCCCTTGTTTCAGTGTGTTACATAATTATTATGCGTGTTGTAAATATATAGAGGTTACTTGAACGTTTCAATGATGCCCTATTTGTTTCATAACAGGGTGCTGTACTCCTATTCTATGATGCATGATATAAGAAGAGTATGGAACGTGCATGTTCAAAATTTGTGACTCAAGGTATCATCTTGGCGTATTAAATGAATTATAATGTATCTACCAAGATAAACAGGGATGCAAAGAGTAAGATTACAGATTGACAGAGAGAGGGGGAGGGAAAGAGGGAGAGGGAGGGAGAGAATGTACGGTAGAAGATAAAGAAGCATTGCCATAATGGAGATGATGGTTTTAATAACGGGAAAATAAACGGAGAATGTTCCATCCGAATGGATTGAAATGCTACAGAGGCAAACTCTTTATTTCTCTCGACTTACGAAGAACTCTACAGTGAAACCCATGCGAATCACGCTTATGTCATACTTGGGATTCACAAATTACAAACTCTTTTATCAATTTTATCCATATTGTATGAAGCAATGGCACGTGGCACATGATCGACAAATTGATTTCTCCTTTTCCCATTTTTGACAGCGAGGTCAGAAACCTTTCTACTGTCTGCCCTTCTAGTTTAAGCTTATCTCACTTTCTCGATATCTTTCGTATCTTTGGTAGGTGGTCTTTTGACTCTTGCCGACATGGCAAATTACCGGGCCGAGTGGATGGAGGTCGAAACGCTGCGAGGTTTCTCCCCATCCAACCATACCGTGTACTCAACAACACTGACATCTAGTGGACCGTTTCTACAATTTATGCTCAGGACAATGGAAGGTGATTTTCTTTCTTAGTTTTCTGTTTGGTGGTTACCAAACATTACACGCTATTCTGCAGTTTATCGTATCTACTTGATATACAACATAATACAGTAATAATTTAGTCAATCTTATTAAAAAAAAACCCAACAACAACAAGCTTTTCTCAAAGATTTAAAAGTGGGACCTGTATGTCCACTGAGATTAAGTAGATGTTGACTCTATGACATCTTACTGGCGTCTAAGTAGCACGGGTCAAAATTTAAACATCCTGATTCGGAGGAAAATCCTAATTGGCTTTGTCTTTCATTCGTTTCTATATCACTTTTGATGATTTTAAATTATCATAGTAAGTGGCTGAAATGATTTCTTTTGACAGTTGCAGTATAATAATCAGAACGTTTCCATGAAGCGTCGGGTTTTTTTTTCTTTTTCTTTTTCAATCGTCTGAACATCATCTTACATCTTACATGATAGTCACCAGCACTCAAACATTTCTGAAATTGACGCTCCAGATACTTTTAAATGCGTCTGCAATAATTAAAAAGAGTGAAGTTGAGATAAAAGAGTTACAGAATTTGAAAGTTTCATACGTTGGCATGAAACAATAATACGACTACAACCAGTTTTCCTGTCAATCGGTCGTTGAATTTCTTTGATATGGTAAATTTTGATACTTGAAAAAAAAAAAGGTCAAAAGAAAATAACGAGGACAGGACTGTCTTTAATTTGTCAGATTTCGGACTGTCGGGAGAAGATCCCATTTCTGAGAACCAGATTGTTGATCTGTATCATCGCTTTCTCGAAGTGGGCAAGTTTGCTTTCGGGTCCAGAATGCATCTCGGGGACTTGAACTTTCAGGCCTCGGAGGATGTCGCTGAGAAACTGGAACAGGTACATTTCGGAAACAGTATGTTGGTTTTATTCACTGACTATTATTTGTTGCTTGTTTGGTGGTTTTCTGCTTTCCTGGTTGCGGTTCGTTATTCCAAAAGTTCGTCAACCCGAAAATAAAATAAGGTTCATTCTTTTGAAGTGTTCGGTACAGTACGCATCTCCTTTTCATTTTCCGATTTACGAATCTTCGGATTAATTTAAACGAATCTCCGGAATTACTGTATAACGTCGCATATTGTGAATATTGATTATCCAGTAAGAGGCGCAGAGAAAAAAAAATAACAGACCGCCATGGGTGATAAAGGAGTTCATGACATGAATGACGGCTCCTCTAACATGTCTAAATTTGAAAAAAAAAAATACTATAACAAGCCTAAAGGGCGGTGAGTTGGCTCAGTCGGTAGCGCGTCTGCCTCACGATCACGCGGCCCGGGTTCGAACCCGAGTCTGGACTGAGCAATGTTGTGTGTAAGCATACCGTCCCCTCTAGCAAGAGGCAAAACACTCTGTCCCTCGGATAGGACATAAAATGGAGGTCCCGTGTGTGAGAGAGTAACAACTCATGCACGTGAAAGATCCCGCTTCATTCATTCATCGCAAAGAGCAGGGTGTTTAACCCGGTGAAGTGGTCCCACCTCACATCCAACTGGACCCCATGGACATGGAAGACCAGCTTATTAATGTAGCTGAATATGGGCTATCCAGCCATCTTCTCAGATGGAAAATGAACAAACAAACAAAACAAAACAAACAAAGGGTCGTCGCATTAAGTAACATGTATTATTTCATAGCATAATGATACTACTGGCAATATTACTCTGCCAAATTATAAAATGAACATTTGCTCTTTGAATTATCAAATTAGACCTCTTGGTAATGTGATTGACAACTGCTGTGAGAAATCTGTTAAAGTACAATTAATGGTGTGGGATTTTTTTTTTCAATTTTACAGACACTGGAAAATCTCAGGTCGCGAGAGTTCTCTACCTTTATTCGAAACCTCATCAATGATCACAAGGATGTTGTCGTGTTTAGCAAAGGGAGCAAATACGACATCGCATATGAAGTGGACGGCGAGGACGAGGATGACAGTGAGGAGGAGGGCGACACGAGTCACATCAGTGTCTTGGCTCCGAACGGTGACGCAGTGTCGGTCACAACCTCAATTGGATACAGGTAAGATTTGGTTTTAACCATTCGATGTCCTCCTCATTTACATGCCTCAACTATGCCCTCATAGATTACACAAAAAGTTCACCTTGCCCAAACACATTTTACATTATACCATGATAATAAAATTGAGTTGACGGAAAGGTTTGATTGCAAGATACCTCTCTGGATACGTGTTCCAGGCTAGTTAGACGCCAATACATTTCGCAGTGTTCCTTATCTTTCTCAGGGCATGCCTAATCATTCATGTCTATACAGTGTATTATATCATTTTGTTGTATATTTGAAAAAGGTATCCAAACACTCTCAAGAAAAAGTCGTAATAACAACACTAAATATACTACAAATGTGTAAGCCATCGTTATTGTCGTTTTACCATCTCTGTTTTGGCACCTGGGTCTCAAACATTTTTGTCATTGAAGGAAAGTGAGAAATAATAGTGAAAAGCGGATAAGCCACTCCATCCCCTATCGGCTGTTGATGTCATTAAGTTGAATACCTTTAGTTGCTGCAGGGAGGTGACCCTGGTTACTGTTTACCGGTTGCGGTAATACACTTCCTCGAAACTGTGATTACAATGTAACATTCTCAAAGATTCAATAAAACTAATATGCAGACGTTCCTGTTCAGCTCTGATTGGTAATGTCACGTGACATATTATATTTCACGTGAACATTTCTTAAAAAGAAGTAATTAGAATGATTGATTATGACATTGGATGTTGATACTCATTCTTTCCTGGCTTTTACTTCAAGCTTTGGCTGCAAACACCTATCTCTCTCCACTGGCATCGTGCCCAACAACCACATTCGCAACTTCAACTTTAAAACCAAGTATACAAGCTGGGATCTCTTAGCCAACAGGCTTGCACCGGGCAAGCGCCCTCTTTCGACCATGGGACCGTCAGTCATTGTGGATCGCAACGGAAATGTGAAAATGGTGGTTGGTGCGTCCGGCGGTCTGCGCATTCCAACCGCGAATGGCTGGGTAACATGTTTATGATGGATCCCTTTGTTCATTTATTATTTTCCCCCTCCTTTTCCCCTTACTTACTCCCTTTTGTCCTTCATTCCTTCCTCCCTTTCTTCCATTATTTCTTTCTTTCCTTCTCTCTTTCTTCCTTTCCTTCTTGCTTGATTTTCTCTTCCTCTGCCTCTCCTTTTCTATTTGTATGAATATAAAACGTGACAACTCCATAAATCTTTAGCACTGTCTCGTCCGCCCAGTTTCTCTGCCCACTTATGTTGTGGAATTACACTTATTTTATCATAATGACCCTAGAGTGATATAAACTATTGCCATATCAACTAAAACCTGGAAACTGATTATATATCTTTACTTTTTAATCTTCATTCTTACATAATGCACATACAACTGTGATGTCAGTGAAATCTCTCTCTTATATACACGCACATACACACAACACACAACACACACATTATATATACATACATACATACCACATACATACATACATACATATGGATATTCTATGTGTATGTATGCGTGTGTATGTAGTATGTACTTGTAAATCCATTGCAATGTTTATGCAGTATATGCATTTTTTAATATATTCCATCTTCTCGTCTGTCTCTGTTTAACCTGTGTTTATAATGCGCTTTCTCCTATCCTTAAATCTCCCCCCCCCCCCTCCTCCCGGTGTGAAACAGGTGATCGTCCGAACCCTGCTAATGAACGTGCCACTCGACCAGGCCATCAACGAGGGTCGGATCCACAACCACCTCCTGACCAACAAGGCCTACTACGAGAGTGCTGCCTGCGTGAGTAGAACTGATTTTTTTTTTTTTTAAGAGAAAATTACTTCAGTGTTGTGGTGTCTAGTGGTACCGATGATGATTATGATAATGGTCATCGTAATTGATAATTCCATGATGACATTACCACTGTTCAGTGATTATAGTAATGATGATGATGATAATGATGATGACAATTATCAAATTGAAAATTATGATGCTGGTAATAATAAAAGGATAATGATGATAATTCTGAGTACCAACTAAATTATTTTCAGTTCTATCTACCCAGGCTAGCGTTTTAGTGTATTAGCACTCCTCTCACTGACATGACTGAACATAATATATCATTATTTGCTCTTTAATATTCCGACTATTGCCACTCCATTGTATCTCAGGCGACTCATTTATTACAAAAAAAAAAAAAAAAAACAGGAAGAGGCAAAACTAATGCATGTGGACAAAAGTACTTCTGCCTTGGATGAAGAAAAATGACGAAACGATCATGAAAGATGGGGCAATGATTCCTTTATTTCGTTTTACCTGTTTCTTTACAAATAAATAAATAGATAAATAAATGGATCAGTAAGCAATGAATAAGTAAGTAAATAGATAAATAAATAAATGGATCAATAAAAAATATATAAATATGTAAGCAATGAATAAGTAAGTAAATAGGTTAATAAATAAACAAGTATGATATACATAAAATATATTTAATACGTTCATTCATCTATTCATTTAATTATTGTTGAACATTCCTTTGCTTTTTAACTTATCCATTTATTTAGGCCTACTTATTCATATGTTTATTCATTTATTTGTTGATTTATATTTCTGTGTGTTTATTTGTATTTTATTTGGTTTATGAATATTCATCTGGGGTTTTTTTTCTTTAGGAGGAAGAACGCGAGAATATCTGTTCGAAGCTGGCGGACCGCGGCCATATCGTATCCCGCAGCTCCAGCTATGCCTGCGTACAAGGTATTCTCCGGACCGACCAGGGCATTGCCGCCTACTCCGACCCGAGGAAAGGAGGGCTGGCCGCTGGCTTCTAGCGCTTGAAGACCTATCTCCCCTCACTCACTGGATTCAAGGGAAAAAGTTGAGCTAATTACAATGGAAATTGCCGAGTAATCATGTTAAATTTTGATACCAGAAGTCTCTCTTTTTGTTGTTATTGTCGTGTTGTTTCATTTGTTAGTTTTGCGTGTTTTTGATTTGTTTTTGTTGTTGTATTTCTCAGATTGAGAAAGCGCATGACTTCCCGTTTCCTGATTTTTTTATACCTATTCTTTATCAGTCTCATGTAATTGATTCTATTGAGTCACGATATAGCATCTGCCTTTTTCGCAAAGCCGCCGGACTTACTCCATTTTTATTCTTTGAACAATTAACTATCGATTACCAGTAATCTGTTTGCAGAATATTGTCACATTTTATTGTGATTCGTCGTGTGAACATATTTTCGCTGTATATTTTTTTCAAATTGTTACGCTCATTAATCAATGTTGCACGTTTTTATTAATAGTCTTTTTTCACTGTTGTGATTTTGGTACCTTATTCGTGCTCAAAACTTGATTGTTGATTGATTATTAAACGCATTTTGTAATTAATTTTCGTTGAATTTCGACTCTTTGTTTCTGTTTGCTGTGCCACCAAAGAGGAAAATGAAGACACACACTTGTACTCAAATACGTACAGACACGTCAACACATTTTGCGTTGGTACACGAAGAGGTTGGTGGACACGCGGATAGACAGACTAACCAGGGAGGTGGAAGTCCCCTCCCTGGACTAACAGACAGATGCAAAATATAGACAGGAGATGACAGATATAATGAGAGCAGGAGAGAGAGGGGGGGGGGGAGAGAAAAGGAGGGAGGGAGAGAGAAATGACTCGCACGAAACTCTGCGGCTCACTACTCCGGTAATCGAGTGAATTCGCTCTATATAAGCCAGTTCGGAGTTAGCTCATGGGCACTCTGGTGCGAATGACCTTTCTTTTTTTCTCAGTCGATTAGGGGCACTTCACTCGTTTTCAGAGCGACATAATGCATAACCTTGCGAGACGTAACAATATTGAATTCATCAGTCATATTGAAGCTGAGGATAAACTTGTGTAGACCAGATGACCAGAATGATCTGAGAATAATCTGTCAATTAGCACATGGGAAAGCATCCATTTCATTATTTTGCATTGAATGTATTAACAATCTCTTTCTATTGATATTGCCAAATACCACCTTTGCTGTCGGGTGGATGTGCTGGCAAGCAGCATTCATAAGGATTACATGAATAATCAATACATCAGATATGCTTATCCCAGTGAATTTAACAATCAACATGCCTGTTGGTACGAATGACATTTTTTTCTGCTCATGCGGAAAGTGGAACTCCGAACTGGCTTATTAAATGCCTGCTTGCCTTGACATCGCCAGTGAGTATAGCCTACTCGGCAATACCATAATTTCTTGCAATTACTGTATTAAACACCCTTAACCCGAATTACAAATCACAGTTTGCTGTGACGAATTCATCACCAGTGGTAAACTCCGAGGTAGACTTACTTGTTAGTCGATCGATTTTCTAACTCAATTTGGGTTTTGTTTTAAAAGCGGGCGGGGTGGACAGCTGTTCTGTATGAGGTACATGTACTTAGTCCGGTATGCTTATTGATTTATTCAAATCGAGGCGGTTGGCTCCCTTAATAACCATGATAACCATCAGGACAGTTTGTGTACATGTCCTTGTTTAAGCTATGCTATTCAGTGTGTTCACCTCGATGAAAAAAAAAATGGATCTACTTGTTAATGAGACATTCCAGACGATTTATATAATTAAACATCATGTACAATGTAGCACACAATTAAATAGTGCCATAAATAGTGCAAGAGCTTTCAATCAAAAGGCGCTAAATCCATTGAAAAATGATGTATTTAGCGCCTTTTGGAAGCAAGCTCTTTATAGAGTTGTGTACTTGTGGTCCTTGAGAAGATAAACCAATACTCTAAAACCTATAACATAATACACTGAACAATTGAGGATGACATAAAGAGGCTCATTATATCGGTAATGTAGCAACGTAATTCATTTCCACGCCACTTGCTCAGCAACTTCACCGGTGTAGAATTTATGCATGGTTTCCTCCTTTGTTCTTATTCCTTGACCACCCAATCAGGCATTCTTACGTGAGGCTGCTATGTCATCATCGTTCATTTTGATTTATTGTAAATTTTAAAAATATTCTTATTCTTCGTCGTCATCACTACAAAATTCTAAAACTCTGTACCCAGTATTGTTCAAATGCAAAGGTCGGAAGATCATTCGAAAGTCCCCTTTCATGATCGTCTTCTCTGTCGTGGATTTATTTTCTTTTCAGAACGAACAAATAACCTTTAGTGAGCAGAGTTGAAATAAATTGGGAATTATTCTATTAAATGACATTCCCCCATCGCGGGAGAAGCAGTAAGCAGCAGAGTATTGTGGAATCTTCATAAACTAAAATTTGCCATTTCTAAAACCCATGACAAACTGGGTAGGCCATGTGATGTGTCAATACAAGCAGTCAAGCATGCGCATCTGTCATCTTCCGGTGTGTGATGAAGAATTAACAGTGTATGAACTACTGAATAGACGGAGGTACCCTGGGTAAAGAACAAAATAATTAAATCTTCGAAAGTGTTAATACTATAAAATTGTTGCATAAAAATGCAACAGGGCAATTTGTCAACGACAGCTGCACAAATAGAAACAACATCATACGTTTGTTCATTCAATAGGAACAAAATAGGCACTTTTGAACAATCGTGGAAAAGGCAATTCCACACACAATTAGAACAAATAACTTCATCAGTAGGAATGATTAGAATGTACACAAACATATATTATTCCTTATACATAGTCATATTCATGTAATGCATTGTGTAATTGCAATCACCAATTAGTTCACGTTATGTCTAGACTATCCTTCTCAGGGTCTGGTCATAACCTTCCAATAAAGTTAGATTTGTTTTCCATATTCGTTACGACAAAAGAAAATGGTTTTCCTTAATTGGTGAATGAGTCGTTGCGAGTGTACCCGAGTCTCTGATCAAGACTACACCCATGGAACCTCGCCCAAAGAAGGAACTCGGCGTATAATCAATGTGGCGTTACGTAATACAGATCGGCGCCAGTGCACTCTTCTCTTCGTTGGCGTATATCAGCAAAATTTCGTTCGCAGCGGAAAAATTGCAGGACAGATTCTGTTCGCAGAGAAAATTTCGTTCGCAGAGAAACATTCGCCGCTCAATTACGAATAATACTCTGAACACCACATTTCTGAGGTGACTCTTTATTCGAATACGCCTGGTTTTGAATTATTTTCGTTTTTGCTGCCATGACAAGAAAACTAGGAATGGAGACCTACACGTGCAGAGGAATTATTGTTTTGCTCATGTTGGGCTGCACATACATATTACTCGGTAAGTGCGATTCTGCATTCCTCATAGCTTGATAGTTTTCTTCCCCCCCCCCCCTCCAAAAAAAAAAAAAAAAAAAAAATCTTGCCTGCTTAAACGTGGAAGATGTATTTCCCCTCAAAGACAGGGCATTAATATGTAAATATATCTAAATATGTGCATGTGTGTTTGGGGGTGTATATATGTGTGTATTTATTTATTCATTTATTTATTCATTTGTTTGTTTGTTTGTTTGTTTGTTTGTTTGTTTGTTTGATTGTCTAGTCTGTCATCTTCCGGAAAGTGATATGAAGAATGCATGTTATCAAAAATACGGATGTATATAATTTGCATGTTTTCACGTATAGTTTCATACGATTATTTCTATCAATTCAAAAGAAGTGCGCCGCGAGATATAAGAGTGAAATGTGCAGCTATAAGTATACCATGGCCACTAAAATGATATGAAAATGCAAATAGATGAATAAATTAGGCTTACAACAGGAGAAAATAAAATCATGGTTTAGAAACAAAGTGTCAATCTTGTACTGTAACCTCTTCGACGAACAGATCAGGTCGAAGCCGATATGATGACGATGATGGCGAACTCCACGTCTTCTATGATGCGCATGTCGTCGAACACTGAGGAGAAACTGGTGGCCGACCTCCTATCCGAGTACAGCCGCTACGTCCGACCCGTGGTCAACACGTCCAAAATATTGTACATTCACTATCATCTGAGACTCTCAAGAATTTTGAAAATAGTACGTGTACGAAACCATCGATTGTGCATTATCATTCCACAATGTTTGACTACCTGATCATGCCATAGAATACATCCAATGTAAGTTTATGAGTGTGAACTGCAATGGCTTACAGTGCCAACTACATAGGAGCTCTTGTACAATGAGTTTTCTTTTTTCTTTTTCTTAATTCTGTCTTACTTTCTTTCTCTTTTTTAAACGAGTAGTCCCTGTTTGTAATAAGATGTTCATTATCACGCATTTTGTAGCGTTGGAATAATGATGAAACTTTTCTGTTCGCGTTACACACAACGTTAGTCATCCGTTGATAATGCGTATTTGAGGCTTTCTCGTCATTATAGAAAATATAAACAGCTGTGTAATATGACTACGGTGTGACAATACAGTAAATGTATAACTGTATGTTTATCACGTGATGTACCCCTGTATACGACTTATATCACTATTATCACAAACATACAACATCCTGTCTCTATAACGGCTGGAGGTCATGTCAGAGAAATATTTCTCATAATGAGCAAAACATATATGATAAAGCGATGGATACAGTGTACATTCCATGCAAAGTAAAAAATTGTTTCAACACGAATTCAATTGATGTTTGAGATTGCTACTTGACAGTCTCAAACGAAGCTTTCAATCGAAATACAACACTCTCAGTCCTCAGAATGTTTAGTGCTATTGAAGTCTTGTTCCTTCTATTTTATCTTACCACACTAATTTTGGTCCGCAGATAGAAATCACTGTTACAGTTGATGTTCAATACATTTCTAAAATATGATTGAAACAAAATTTTGGTGTGGAAAACATATCAGACTTAAAGGATTCAGCGAATATTTTATAAGTTTTCATAACATTTTTCTTCACTTTTTCAGGACGAGAGAAACCAAATTCTTATCACGGCTATGTGGCTGGAGCAGGTAAGTTATATTCATGGTATTAATATGAAGTAATAGGATCTCTTCGATTGTTAAAGTATTATACATATTGAATGCAGATCTGATGTACCAAACAACCTTAGACAATGTAAACACGTGTTTTATTTCAGCAAATTTTACTTAGGAAAACTTAATGTTTTCAGTATATCAATATCCTCTGCTTCAAAGAAAAAAAGTGTTGCATCACGCCTTGGTCAATGTTTCATTTTTACGCATTGTTTTGAGTTCCGGTCATTAGCAAATCTCCATGAAATTGAATGAAAAAAAGCTATTTTAACATTACTACTATATCTACTAATTCGGGAGCATGTATTGGCTAAACAGGTGCTTGTTGAATCTCGGGTTTAACGCATCTCGGGTTCCATAAATAAAGTTGCACCAGTCCTCCAAACCTGTCTATCTAACATAGCTCTCCTCAGTTCATTAATGCTATCAAAGCCTGTGTCGTTCTCCAGTACACGGATGTGTGTAAACATTATATAGCTCGTATATGAAGTCCAGTTCCATCAGATGTGAATCTATATAATGGTGTACATCCAATCTCCTGTGCCACCTTTCCCAAATCACCAATTCTGTCGTGCTGTTTGTCTTCATTTATTGAGAACTGGGTGGATGAATACTTGAGGTGGGATCCAATGGACTATGACAACATCACCAGCATCCACGTACCTTCCAGTCTCATCTGGATACCAGACACAGTTCTGTACAACAGGTGGGTATTTAATACCTGGTTTAGACCCCCTTGATAACGACGATATTTAAGCATTGTTCTTGGGTGATGGAATTTGCTTATTAACCTTTCATGTTTGGTGATCTTAACATTGTTTCCCAAGGTTGAGTTCTGCTGAGTTCCCGTTCGCTCTTATTCCTTTTTCTTTCTTTCTATCCTTGTGTTATTCGGACTGGGTTATCTCTGGCTTTTGGTTTTTGATTTATTGAAGATTTTTCTCAGAGGAAGTAACTGTCAAAGCCTTGATGCTGAATTATATCATTGGTAAAATGAAATGGCAGTCCATGAACGAATATACGATATTAGCGAGTAGGCCTATATTCCGAAGGGAGATATCACAGGCTTTTGTTATCTTCTAGCTTGGATTGAAAGCAGATGAAGCATGGTTAGTAACAATAGTGTTCATAGATATTCGGGCCAGGTAAGATTGTTCAGAACCAGTTACCATGGTGATGAATGACTATGATATCACACTAATTTGGTATTCTATTGCAGGTTTGATTTTGGTACTAATACAAGTTGTAGGTAACCGGAATATGTATTGATGTACAAACTGTTTGTTTGATATAATCATTCATCATGTTAAGACGTTTAAAATAGTCATATTTGCCAATCCAAGGTGGTTGAACATTGCATTTATTGTATCTCTTTTCTCTTGTCATTATTTTTTTCAGTGCTGATGTTGACAAAGAGCCCGGCACTGACGTCATGATGACGAACGCCATCATCAGCTACAACGGGTCTGTCTTCTGGCAGGCTCCCGCCATCTTCAAGAGCTCCTGTAAGCTTGAGGTCTCCTACTTCCCCTTCGACCAACATCGCTGCAACATCAAGTTTGGCCCGTGGGCCTACCTCGGCAACGAAGTCGTGATGAAGAAAGTCTCAGGTACTGTGTTAGCCGCTAAAATCTAATTGTATGAAATGCAGAATTCATAATCGTATAATAGATTTTACTGAGTAGACAAACCTGCATGTGCGAATAAAACTTGCAAAAAGACAACAAATTCTACGAATTAGTTATACGGATGTGGCTTTGTCGTATAAGGTAAACAAAGTAGTATTATTTTACCCCTCAAGAAAAAGAAACCTCCATTATATCCTTTCGTGACAGATAAAAAGCTAAAAAAACGCACACGGTCTGAGCAACGTAGAATGAAATAAATGTCACTTTTGTGGTTGTTTATGGTTCAATCTGTCATTTAATTTGTAATGTTACATTTTCAAAGACGTATAAGGATAATTTGTTATTTTGCCAAATATTAGGGTCGTCTCCCCCAAATACTAGTCAATATTTATTCGTATTTTTGTTTACGTGTTGTTGTTTTTTTATTTTTAGAGAATAGAAACTCTCACGATTGTGACATCTCGATATGTTTTTTTCGTATCCCTCAGACTCCGGCGACTTTTCTCAGATGAGCACCAACGGTCAGTGGGAGCTACTGGACATGCCGGTGGAAGAACACCTGGTCAAGTATGGCTGCTGTCCCATCCCTTTCTCCGACATCGAATTCTTCATCGTGCTCCGCCGTAAGGCTCTCTTCTACGTCTTCAACCTCCTCTTCCCTTCCGTGTTCATGTCGCTGATATCTCTCCTGGGGTTCTACCTCCCGCCCGAGTCCGGCGAGAAAGTTGGTTTCAACATCACCATCCTCCTCTCCTTGGTCTTCTTCCTGCTCCTCAACGCCCAGCTGCTCCCGCCATCAGACTCCATCTCCTACTTAGGTACAACGAGACGAAAACCAGAGTCCCGCCCATCCGTATCCACCGCTTATTGTTCTCTAACTTTATCGTTTGGAGCGTTTTCTATCCTGTTGTCTAACTTTGTGAATATACTCAGTATCCAGTTCAAAGTATTCTCCTTAAGTTTTTACCGCTTGTATGTTATTTTCTCCTTTCGCTCATTTAAAATGAGGTGGGAGTACTTGTACTAGATTTAGAGGTATACCAAGGAGCTATTATAGCTCCTTGGGTATACCAATGAATATTTGGCATTGTTCGTACAGCTTTCGTAGGTTTATCCAAGAAACAACTCACCAACACCAAAGTGGTTGCTGAATTGTTACTCTGATCATAATGATTTTTTCTTTTTTGTTGACAAAACTTTTATTGATTCATTATCCTATATCTTGGCCCATCAGTTTCATCAATGATTGCCATATCATTGTTATTATCATTGTAATAATCAAAGTTTGTAGTTATTTTTAATCATTAACATTATTGCCATTAATACAATCATTATCACGATTATAATCATAATCATAATCATCATCATAATCATCCTCATCCTTATCATCCTCATCATCCTCATGTTGGCAGGTCTGCTTCTATCCATCATCATCGCTATCATGTCCGTGGAGACGGCCATTTCCGTGGTTCTCCTTCGCATGTACCACCTCCGCATCCGATACCCTCCGCCCGCCTGGGCCCGCTCCATCATCCTTGACAAGTCGGCCCGGTGGCTGCGCCTCGACCGCTACCACCACGAGTTCGACCCTAACCCGACGTTCGACCAGGGCCTCAACGCAGAGGCTATCGCCGACCCTTTCGAGTTCGACACCAAGAAGGCGACGAGGGAAGGAAAGGTGCTCGAATCGAGCTTCCTGCAGAAGCTCGAACTGGACGCCAGTGATTACGGAATGGAGAAGAAAGGCAACGACGAGGACAAAAACGAGGTACGAGATCGAACTATTGACAGGCAAAGGGATTGACATTTTGATATTCAAGATCACCCAAAAATAGCAATCGCTGCCTTATCTTAATCTTTTCCACCTACTCTTACATGGTACTGTAGAAAAGGGTTACTATTCTATGAATGTACGTTGTATCGTGCTAACGCTTTGCAACCCCTTGTCTAAGGGCGTCCCAAGTTACAAAACATGGGCTATGAGTGTTTGGAATGGATAGAAACAGCTTACATATTCAGCTTTTTTTCATATTTTCGACAACCATGTAAAGTTGGATACCTATTGAGACCCAGTCATACTATATAAAATGGTGGTACAATGGTTCTTTTCTTTTTGGGTTAGTATTTAGATTTCGCGCTTACCGCTACCATGGTTACCAAGGCTATAGCAGGGATAGATCCCGTGATATAACCAACTGAAATTATCAGAGTTTGACAGCTTATAGCAGGAAATGATTGCTGTCAAATGTTTTGCAACTTATTGTCTCAGGTCAAGTTTAAAAGTACATTGAAATGAATGTTGTATTTCATGTATTTTGGTCACAATTTGAAATCGCTGAAAATGATCAAAAGTTGAATAAAAGAGATCACATTTTAATATATTGTGATTTTGTTGTGTTTTTACTTCAGAATTTGCCTTTCTTTCTTGTTTTTCACAGGTCGGTAGCGCTGGTATCGGTTCCTCTATCTTCCGTATCGGTAACTACCTGCGTCGTCTGGTGAACATTTCCAGAAAGAATGAAGCGAGATCGTCGATCCAGCAGCAGTGGATTGATCTCTGCATGGTCCTCGATCGTCTCCTTCTGATCCTAATCACTCTCGCCCTCGTCATCTTCACGCTCATAATTCTTCTGCTTATGGCCGCCTCTCCCCAAAATGTCTGAGAACGTCGGCCTTTTATTTTCGAATATCGCATCATTATCACGATTATTATCAATCATATCATACAGTATAAGTATCATCGCAATCATCATCTCCTTTTCCAAAATCATTAGCGTCATCTTCATCCGCATTGATATCAATAATCAAATTACATCGTCATCAACATCATCATCATCATCGTCGTCGTCACAATTACCGCTTTCATCATGTCCATTGTTACGAGTATCATGGTCATTATCATAAGTTGCATTGATAATAGCACCACTAACATTAGTTTCGTCAGTCACGTCAATACCGTCTCCGTCCTACCCGCTGTCATTACCATCAAAAGTATTGTCCGCGCAGTCCTCTGTGTTTTGATCGCATAAATTGTAAGTGCGGTAAATCATTACTGCCGATTGGCATTGTTTGATAAAATTGGCGGGAAAACGAAAAAAGACTCACGGTATAGTATTAACGACTGAGCAGAGAGTATACCCTGCCAAGTGTTTCTACGATTGCACGTTGTGCCTGTTATTAATTGTTTTGTCATTTGTTTTTCTATTGAATTGTTGAATACTATATAGTATTATTTTCAATGATTCATTATTCTTATTTTGTCTATGGGATTCGGCCTCGAAATGGCAATGGCCGTACCCTTCCATAATGCCACTCCCATTATGAGTCATACGTTTTAGTTTCCTTGTACATTACTATGTCAGTGATTGTTTTATTCTGGTACCTGATACTTTGATGAAAAACCCACATCAATTTCGCATTTTGGTATGAGAAATTAAGAAATAAACTTGAAATTTGGAACTTGAAATCAACAAAAATAATAAAACACGTTTTCTGCGGTTTGATAATGTATCTGTTATCAAAATTTTCATCGTTCTATAAGCCTTTTATTCGGAAGGCAGAAAAAGAAATTATTTCTTAGTTCCTTTTGGTCACATGCCTTTATCATAATTAATTGTTGAACTATCAAAAGCCTTTGAATTGCTAAATTTATAGCTGTCCTTTAAAATCAGAAACTAATTGAGGATATTTAAGTTAATATCTTTTCAATTAAGTCTCACCCCTCTTTCCGTCTCTTGTTATCTCAAACATTGCAATGTCGTTTATCAATGATGTCTGCACAGTGAAATGAAATTCGATTTGGAATTTGTTTTTAAAGTCTTGTACATTAAAAATTAGTTTTAGATGCATTCAGGAATTAAGAATCGTAGATCGTGGAGTTGAATCAAAATCACAATTTCACGTTCATTCGTGTATGTAATATGACTGCCACTTAATATCTCACAGTCTCATGCTGGCATTTATAAAACAATTGTTGACGTGTTGTGGAAACTCATGTATGTGATACTTGTAGACTCCTGTGTGTGTGAGGTCGACTGAATATTTCTGATTCTTTTTATTCTGCAGTAAACTATATATCGTAAAATCCAACTTTTCCTCTCATAGTTATCACTGAGATGTAATAAGGTGAGGATTGCTGTGAAAGAATGATTGCATGTGTAGATCTCTAGAAGAAGACATTGCAATAAAGAAACCAGCGTAAAGAGACAGTGAAGCGTTTTCGACCAATTTAGACAAGGCGAAATAGAAACACACTATTAACAGACACACAACAAATGAAAGCACACATACACACAAACGCACGCACACACACACGCACACACGACCGCACACACACATACACCAACAAGAAGCAATGGATTAAAACTGTGCAAGTCCTGATCAATATACATAACCTGGCAAAGATGCTCTTAATGGTATGACAAAAATTAAAACGCTAATTGTATTATTCCGCTCGCAAGACTATCGATCAATCATGATCTGTTTCCACACGCAAAAGGCGTTTTTCGATTAACATCCCTCACGTTGTCGTACTTTGTTGACGCTGGTTGATTATGCAAGAGGTTGATTGGATGTGTGTTGTACCATCTGTCGGCTAGATTTGATTTGACATCCGATGTGTGTATGCATATATATATATATATATATATAATATATATAAATGGTGTGTGTGTGTGTGTGTGTGTGTGCGCGCGCAAATGCAGGTGTGTACTAATTCATAGAGTAATGTTTTTAAATCAACAATATTTTGATATTTTATGAATGAACGTATGGGGTCAAGACTTTATATAATACAAGGCACTTACAGCTTTTCTGTCTGTCTTCGAACACTTTCAAATGTAATGTATATTTGTAATGTTACATTTACTGATACTTATTGAAATAATTCTTTTCTCTGTTATTGTATGGTGTTGTCAATTTGCTGTATTTTTTTCTTCTATTTTAACTGAAAGTGTGAATAAATCGAAGCTAAAGCTGAATGAAAAATATAGAGATGGACAGAAAGATAGACAGACAGATAGATAGATAGATAAATAGATAGGTATACATAGATATTCAGAGAATTAACACAGTCAGACAAAAAAAAAGGAATCTGAAATGTGTATGTGTGTGGAGGAGGATGTGTAGATATGGCAGCGTATTTGACATGGTTACTGACCTATGATGTCTAGCGTTTGTGTAATATTGTTGTTTGCATGATTTTGTTATACATGTGTTTACTTCGGCGATATTGATAAGTGACATTTTTTCTTGTAATCGCTTCCTTTTTAAGAGTTCCATAACGTTCAAATAAAAAATAAAAAACGCATTGTAAAAATTTCTTTATCTTTTGGGGAGCATTGCCGGCAAGATACACACGTGCACGTAGGAGAAAGATATCTCTCATTTATGCACGTGTATCCCTAAAGAGATTTATAGTGAGAATTACTCGACATGAATCGAAATTCTTGTCTATTTTTTCTTTTAATTTTCTTTGTCTCTAGCACACTTCATATAGGAACTGCACTTTGTCTGATTATATTTTCGTACGGACATGAAATGCAATCGTAAAGAAAAAGATCATTACGATTTAACAAAAAAAAAAAAAAAAAAACCACCAGCATTTTCACACACAATGGCAACTAGAGGACAACAACTAGAGCACACCTCCATCAACAGAAGCGGATCTAGAGGGGGGGGGGGGGGTTGCAACCCCCCCCCCCCCCCCCCAAAAAAAAAAAAAAATCCGGGGACCTTTTTTTTTATCTTATCTTTTTTTTTAACTCATTTATGGCAATGACCTCTATACCAAAAATAGTGGTGTTTTAGATGCAAGAAAACGCCATTTTCACACACAGATTTTCAAAAATTCTCCCTACTGTGGGAGGTGGGACACCCCCCTCCCACATCCTCATCCACATCCCACATCCTCCCCCCCCCCCCTCGCTCGCTCCGCTCGCTCGGGCTTGGTCGCTACGCTCCCTCGCATACCGCCCCCAATCCCCTCTTTTATAAAAAGCTAGATCCGCCCCTGATCAAGCAACCACAATCACAATATATACCCATTTCTTAGGCTGACCCTATGACTTTTCACCTTTCACCTCATGACTCCAAAATTCGATTTTGTTGTTCTTTCTTACTTCAGTATTGACCCACTCTACAAGTTTGGTAGAAATCTGATCATTCATTGCTGAGTTATCGAGAAATCAGGCATGTTGTATGTCCTTTATGACCCCTATGACCTTTGACCTCATGACCTCCAAATTAAGCAGTTTCTTTCTTCCTTCATTATGAACACGGTCTGCAAGTTATGTGAAAATTCGATCATCCGTTCTTGAGGTATTGGGAGTGTAAGCTTATTTTTGTGTACTTTAATGACCCCAATAAGCTTTGCTCTTTGATCTTTGACCTCATGACTCCAAATTTAGTCGTTTCTATCTTACCTATGAAGACACCCTGCAAATTTTGTGGAAATTCGTTCAACCGTTTCCTTGTTATCTTGTACACAAACAGACAGACAAACAAGCATTCATACACACAACACCGAAAACATCGCCTACGCCGACGGTAGGTTCACTTCCTCGCGGAGGTAAATATCAGAGAGGTAAAGTTGAATAGACAAGTGTTACTACGACTAAAAACCGGCTGCTCTCCCTCCTTTCCTGGGATCCGAGTAGGCTGCTATTCCCTGGTCGGTCCGAAGGATGCCCAGAACTGAAGCGACAAGTGGCGAGCGCTCAACGACATGTCCACGGTTTCTCAGTTTGGCACGGATTGCCCGCGATATGCTCTGTTGATGAAGAAGTGAAGTGGAAGCAGAAAATAATGGGGGTAAAAGGGTACAGGATAGTAAAAATGCAAAAATGCCGGTCTAATTCTGTAAAACTAGAAACAATCCAGGCGTGAAACTTCCGCAAATAAAATTGTCGACCATGACAAAAATTACGAGTACGTGGAGTAGGGCCTACAATATACATGATTAATAAATGTTGAATAGAAATTGCGATTTTGGACATTAACGTGAATTTCTCCTATGACAACTTTTCAGTTCGACAAATAAACTTTATAACAACAGCTTCAACAACAACATACTAACAAAAAGCAAACCATTTCTAAAAGATTAATGAAAACAAAAGTAGATAAAATCTTGGATTTTTTTTTTCTTTTGTCACCGATTGGTTCAACAGTGCCATCAAAAGCAGGTGCCTTTTACTCTCTGTTTTTAAAAGTAAACCAACACAAAAACTACAGGCAATGGCGGACCACTTGCCGTTTTTACTAATTAACCAAGGTGGTTCGCAAAACGTGTCTAATAAAGCTAAGGGGGTGTTGCAAGAAAGTCGAGTTGCGATTAATTGCAAATATCTATTGCAACTTTGCAATAGATAGATCTATTGCAACTTGCAATCAATTGCAAGTTGCTGTTGCAAGAAAGGAGCTTGCAATTAATTGCAAGATGCAATTAATTGCAAGCTCCCTTGTTGTATTTTGTATTTATAAAAGCGACTGGCAAGACAAGCCTAGCCAATTTGTCCATTTTTCAATGTGTTGTGTCTCTCCTGTGGTGGAGGTGTGCTGTGCGATCGTTGGGGATTCGAAACAGAGTAAGTTACAAAAATTGTCGATTTTGATCCCATTCTTTACTCATTGTGTCTTGTATTTAAAAGAGCTAGTTCCTTAGACCTACTTCTTATAAGAATTTTCTTGAAAAATGGGAAAATGTGTTTCCTATAACTGACAGAGTTGTGGCCGTCTCGACCACTCATTGGGCACACAGTACATCAATCATAGTCCCACACATAGCTTTTTGTGTTAGCATTTTTTCTTGCATTGGCAAGCTCCTTTTCTTTTCTTTCTTTTTTTTTTTCTGCTGCCAGAGGCAGGGCTCTTATGTCTATAGGCTAGCTTAAAAAAAAATGTCAATGTCAACTAGACTTTCTGAAAGTACTCTAGACGCTATTCATTAACGATTCATTATCCAAATCCGCTACTTTCAAGCAGGATAAGAAGCTATCGGTAGAGACCTAGAGTGCTGGTGAGTGCTATGGCGATGAATAGGTGCTAGCTAGGCTTACGCTACGCCTACAATGTAGGCACCCTACGTAGCCTACAGTCTATACTCTAGTCTAGAACTAACTATACACAGCCCAGTCGCCGCTGTACATACGTAGCGCTCGCGTAGCGTATTAACAGCGTCTGGTCGGGCTAGTCTAGAACCATCTAGACTTTACATAGCCCTAGGCCTACCCCCTTGGCCTCATTCCCCTCCTGTACAAGTGGGCTAGTTATTTTGCAGTGATACTGTCCATGTGACGCGAAAGCTTGCTGAATTTTTTAATTGATGTGTAAATTCATTTTTGATAGGCCTAATCACTCGATTAGACTCTGTGGTCTAGGCCTGTGTTAGGCCTATATTAGTATATAAAATAGTCTGTAGGCCTATTTGTAATTCGGGCTAGTTTCTAGACCTAGCTAGGGGTTTACATCTAGGTAGGGCCTAGAGGTTCTAGGCCTAGTAGAAGTTCTACTTTTGCAGGTCTTAAAAGAAAGTTAAGAGTTGGCCCGAGGGTACGTGCTCCACGATTTCGCTATTTAGTCCAACGGTTAGAACTAATCAACCGTATCAACTGTATCAGTGACCCCTACACAGACGTGTCGTTATTTTATTTACTTTGAGCAGGGAGGTGGAATCAAAGAGGTTGGAGAACCTCTTTGGGTGGAATAGACCTTGCTTTTTTAGGTTGTTCTGTTCTGGAATTTGGACGGATCAATTGAAATCTTGCAATTTAGTGTTGACTAGCTGGATCAATAAAAAGCTAGGATTTAAAACGAACAAGGGCCAAGTGCATCCCAGGGTCCCAGTCGCTGTACTTCGCACCGCATCTGGTTGGGCTACTGTTTTTTGTTTTTTGTTTTTGTTTTGTTTTGTTTTTTTTGGGGGGGGTAGAGAAATTGAACCATTTCTATAGCAAGTACCTACAAGTAATCAGAGTTGCAATGATAGTACTGTAGTGTAGTGTATCAAACAGTGCCAGTAAAACTTTAAGTTTTGTAATACAGTGTGTAAATATAGGTCTATAGTCACCAAGGCTGACATTTCAGACAAGAAGCGTACGGATAAGATGAGCAAACTGACTGTAGGATATCCAAGCAGAAATATTTACATGTGTCAGTGCTTTTGTTGAAAACAAGTGCCAGTGGTTGAAGGGGTACACTTATGAAAGCTACCCAGGCCTGGAATTCAAGTGATTTACTTGATGGAGTCATAACTAGGAGTACAACAATTCTTTATGCTCTTTTTGTTTGTGGAAAGAACAAATAGGCCTTGTTAGAATGCATTTAAACAAATGGTATTTATGGACACTTACCAATTAGATACCAGAATTTGCATTCAGTATTCAGGCCTTCATGATTCAGGTACTTTGTATTATTTTGGCGCATGAAGTTGCATGTAATACGAATTCTTCAGTATATTACTGATTGTTTGAAATTTCCCTCATTTTCAAATTAAAACGTTGGTACCATCATACCTTTACACAAAACGCCTTTTGGATGTCCACAAAATGACTTTGTGAGTGCAATGTTTCCATTTTTATTTCCCATTTCTTATTTCTTCAATATTTCTTGTATCATGTATAGGTATAACTTCTGTGAATCAAGGGGAATGGCAGCTGAGGGCAGACAGGCCAAACTTGATGTCAAGAGACGGTATACACTGCAAAGGATGAGCAGATCGCTGTCAACAATGAGGAAAAGTGTGAACAAAACAAGGCAGTGATTTTTTAAACACATTTCATCAGGCTGAGGTCATCACTCTTAGAAAACAAGGGACACACGAAGCAAGCAGTGTTTCAGAGCTGCAACAAGTGCATGGGTAGTAATAATCTCGGCTGCATCACATGCATCCAAGTGTGCTAGCTACAATAATAGCACGTTGTGCTTTTCAAAGATATTGAAGAGTCCTTTGGATATTTTGCCCCTGTCACTTATTCTGTGTGAGTCATTTATTCTGCAGTATTAGCACTGATAATGGGATAATCAACCTTTTACTGAACCAGTGTTCAAGAAGTTACGTGTAACATCCAAAACCCTCCACGTAGAGATTGGCAGAAAACATATTGCAGAGCCCTGTTTTGTTCTTTTTCATGGGAAGAAATGTTCAGTCCATGATGTGAGTATGTATATAATGCAGGGAGGTGACTCACCTCCCTGGTATATGTATGTACACTGTAAAGCACCACAGTTTGAGTTTCTAGAGAGCTGTAGGACAATTATAACTTAAATATACAAGAGTAATCTGGCCATGAACATCATGTCTATGGACATGTTTTATTATATTTTTTTCCTTACCCTGGTCCATTATACACCGTAAATACAGCTACTACTGTATTCATAATCTCCAAGGTAACAGTTCACTGGTCCTTGTTTTGTTATTCAAACCACAAAATATGGTTTGTTACTCTGAAGGCTTGTAAGTCTCAGCCATATTCCATTTCAGGCTATCAAACCTTTAGAATAAGGAACATTCAAAATAACAAACAGTTGTATTAAAGGACATCATCGAACTCAAAACTGCCAAGGTATATTGTGAGACATTTCATGTTTCTTGGTGGTAAAAAAAAAAAGAAAAAAGTTCTTTAATAAGTACTGGTTGAAATTATGATGATCTTGATCTTGTTTACAGTTGTGTAGCACCACCTGGGGGCAGATGAACCTGTGCTGTGGCAAGATGGCACTGAATTTGATTTCTCAGCAATTGAACCACTTATTTGTATTGCATTCATGGGTCCTGGGATAGTTCCCACTAGAAGGCTAGAAGGTAGTTACGAGATATGTAGTAAACCATATTTTCCAACAAGCTGTATCTGTTTTCACACTAGCACAAAAGATCAGTAGATACTGCTGTGGGCCAATTTGCAGATTACAGTACTAATCAGTTGTACAAAGTTACATGTACAGTATACAGTGAACACTATGGTGGATCTTTTTTGGTTAATATGTTGTTTCCCAATTGACATCGTGATATTGTAGCATAATTGAACACATTTCTAGGGCATTTGCATACATTTTTGGGCAAAAAATTAACAGTTCTGCATGTCAGAAGTATTTTTCGCTGTAACATTGGTTACCTTAAACTTAATAAAGACATGTTTGTATGAGTAGATCACAGCACAAGTATACAAATTCAGATAAGTTACATGTAGATAAGCTAACTTTATGCGTGGTTGTCTTGATATTCAGTACTGTATTAGTACCTCTATGACCATGCATGCTTAAAAGATATGCATGAGTGCATGACAGTGGGGAACGCACACATGAGTATTCAGCCATAGATGTGGGTTAATTTTGAGCTCAGTTGATGGTATGATCTGGGATAGATAGGGTTTATGCAATGGGAAGAGAAACTTGGTGTAATTCACATGTGAGTGCATGATGTTATCATGAAGATGTTCATGTCATACACTACATATGTATGTGTTCAGTCGTGCTGAACTGCAGAGAAGACATAAGATATAGAATACAGATTTCAATGTGGAGGCTTTGACACATTTAGCGATAGGCCTACATGTCCTTTGAAGAGAGCATGTGAAGTAATCCTACTTATGAGGATAGCTACAGGTAGTTGACAGAAGGGTTTCCAGCAGACTGTCAACCAGTTTGCAATTAAGCATGTTACAGAGAATGTTCATTCAATTTATCAGTTTTAAGTATAAATGAATCTGATTATTGATTTAAAAAACATAAAAACAAATAGAAAAATCCCAAGCAAGGGATTATTGAAAACATTACTCTTTGTTCACTGTTTTAATGGAGTCAATCACACAGTGAATAGGGAGCTATGTATGGAGCAACATACAAGAAACAAACAATCAGCAGTAATGAATTATTGAACCTAGTAATTAATCCAGTAGTTTAATGTTACATATGTCATAATAATATGTAACACTTTGATTTACTCAACCCTTCTCATTTTGTAGGTGTAACTAGTGTTTCATAATGAGGAGTGTATACTAAGTAAACATGTAATTGGCTCTTCTGTACTCAGCAATGTGTGCATTCTCATTAACTGCCTTTTCATACTTGTAGTATGCTTTTCTTTTGCACATTTCTCTGTACTATCAATCATTATATGAACATTTCTTTCAATATGAGAGCAACAAGAAAAGAGGTACAATGTAGGGGTCCTACATATCTGTGAAAGTGCATGCTGTCTTGTTCAGAGAGACAGTGTGTCTTTTGTCTCCATCATGTCTTGTCATCAATTGCCCAGCATCATCTGATATGGGGCAAATAGGGGGGGGGGGGGGGGTTGGATGAGGAGCAAGCTTAATTTGCGATACTGTACGTGCCATATATTTAACAAGTATTTATCAAGACTGAGACAAATTGTGCAAGTAGTTCAATTCATGATTGTGGGGTACAAAGTACTGAATGTAGAAATATATGTTTGCAGATGGACCCTAATGTCAGTGTCAGAGTTGATATTTTTGTGTGTCTTCAAATTCATGGATACATGTAGCAGCTGTCTTGGGAAATTCATGAAGATATATACCTTGCAGAATATTGAGCATATACAGTAGGTTAATTTTAGTGTGGTATGGTGTATATCATGTAATGCATCATATTCATACTTTACGTCATTAAAAAAATGTCATTCTAGTGCTTACAGCTGCTTTAATAAATACTTGAAGTGCACCTTTAAAGTACCATCCTGACATGCGCCAAAATTTCTTCTGAATTTCCTGAAAACTGCAGGTGAATTTAAATCTGCATTTTTAAACTTGAGTTTAGGGTCAAAATGCACTGTTTCCATGACAACAGAATTTCAACTATACTCAAATGTGTCCATCACAAATTTGCACTGACCTTGCTATGTGTGTTTGTGTGTGTGTGTCTGTCTGTGTGTGTGTATACATATGTGTAGTACCTCGTGAGTACCTGGTGAATTTGACTACAGGTACTTCACAATTGTGGAAGTAGTTCACTGAAAAAGATTTGAAGAAAATATGCAGTAACCATGGCAACACGTCACACACAAACACAAAGAGTGTCTTGCATATTACTACACCTTTGGATCATTTCACGCCCTACATACTGAATTTGAAATAAATAAACTAATAGTTCGTTCAGCAATGTTTTGGGTAGTTACCATGGCAACGCTTTCCCCGACAGACACACAAAAACATGTGTTGCATATCTACACCTCAATGTCATTATGTACACCAAATTTGAGTTCAGTTGCTTCAAAATAGTGAAAGAAGTTCAAATCTTAAGATTTTCAAGAAAATATGTCGTTACCATGGCAACGCCTTGTCGGGTACAAACACAATTAAGTGTGTCTTGCATAATTGCACCTATAGATCATTATACATACCAAATTTGAAACGAATTGCTTAAATACTATGAAAGTAGTTCACAAGGTTTTTGGAAAATTGCGGTTACCATGGCAACGCTTTCTCTGACAAACACAAAAGACATGTCTTACACGTCTACACCTCAATGACATCATGTACACCAGATTTGAGTTCCATTGCCTTAAAACTCGAAATAGTTTCACCCCACATGATTTTCAAAGAAAAAATTGCCGTTACCATGGCAACGCCCAGTCAGGTACAAACACAAAGGGTGTCCTGCATAACTACACTTATAGATCATTATACATACCAAATTTGAAACAAATTGCTTAAATACTGTGAAAGTAGTTCACTCCACAACGTTTTGGGAAATTTGTGGTTACCATGGCAACGCTTTCTCAACGCAACGCCCAGTCAGGTACAAATACAAAGTGTGTCCTGCATAACTACACTTATAGATCATTATACATACCAAATTTGAAACAAATTGCTTAAATACTGTGAAAGTAGTTCACTCCACAACGTTTTGGGAAATGTGTGGTTACCATGGCAACGCTTTCTCCGACAAACACAAAAAACGTGTCTTGCACATCTACACCTCAATGTCATTATGTACACCAAATTTGAGTTCAAGTGCCTCAAAATTGTGGAAGGAGTTCACTCCACAAGATTTTCAAGAAAATATGCCGTTACCATGGCAACGCCTTGTCGGGTACAAACACAAAGTGTTTTTTACATAACTACACCTAAAGATCATTATACACATAAAATTTGAAATGAATTACTCAAATACTGTGGCAGTAGTTTACTCCACAAGGTTTTTTGGGAAATTGTGGTTACCATGGCAACGCTTTCTCCGATAAAGACAAAAAAAAAAACGTCTTGCACATTTTCACTTCGATGTCATCATGTAACCCAAGTTTCATCAAAATTGCTTCAAAACTGTAGATGGAGTTCGTGACGCAAGATTTGCAACGGACTGCCCGACCGACCACATGCTGATTCATATACTAGTATACTGAGTAACCCCTTATACACTTTGTGTATGTTAAAAAAAAAAGTATCTTACACAATCATACATTACATAAAAATGTCATTTATACGGAATATTTTCTTCTTTTTTCTTAAAAGAAATGATCAAGTTTGGAGATTTGTCCCCCAGCATCTATATAAGCAGCCGCAATTATGACATTTGTAATCTATTGCAAATCGATTGCAAAATTTGCAACTACCCCTGAATCTATTGCAAAGTTGCAATTGATTAGCAATTGATTGCAGAGATGCAATCGATTTGCAATCAATTGCATCTTTCTTGCAACAGAATTGATTGCAACTTGCAATTGATTGCAAATTTGCAATGGATTTCAGGATTTGCAATAGATTTTGGGGAGTTGCAATTAATTGCAACTTTCTTGCAACACCCCCTAAGACTGTCGGTATGAGGTGAAAAGATTATTAAGATGGGGAATTACTCCATGTATACAAAACCATGATTACCACTACCATCCTGAGCTAGACGTTTTGTACCCATACACTACTATAGGGTTTTCTGCGCAAATCGGCACTGAAAGCACACACAGGGTTAAAAACAATAAGAATAGGAACACAAATAAGAATAGGAACACTAACAAGAATAGTAACAACAAGAAGAAAAAAAGACAATATCAAGAACAAGAAAAGTCAAAGAAAGAGAAGAAGAACAGCAAAAACTGACTGCTTCGGAATGAGAATGACGTTGAACTCACCCGAGGCGGATCTTCATAGTAGGCTTTGTTTGTCAAAAGGTAGTTGTGGATCCTACCCTCAGCAATGGCCTCGTGGAGGGGAACGTTCATCACCAGTGTTCTAAGAATCACCTGTTTTCATATCATAAAATATGAGCGTTTGCAAATGAGGATCATGTTTAGGTACGCAAGATAGTTGAAGACATATTCAGCCCTAGAATTGGCGAGATACAGAAAAAGAAAGATAGGGAGAATCTGAGAGCAAAAAGAAGAGAAAAGAGTGACGTAAAATGTAATCCCCTCACAATTTTCAATTGGTTGTGTGCAACAAAAAAAAATATTGAAATTCCATTTCCTGTTGCAAGAAAAATGTAAAACGTGATATCGGTCCTGGTTGATAAAGATTTTGAAGATTCTGTGTACAAACTTTGTGGCTAGATGTGAGGAGATAACATCCGCATGAGCACTGTGTGTGGATATTATCGCGAATTACTTAAATACAGAAGTGATGCAGAACAAAAGGCACCAGAGATGAAATAAACGGAACGGTAAAATTTCGTTGAACAAAAAAAAAAAAAAAAAAAAGAAGAAGAAACGAATGAAAAGTAGAAAAAAAAATCAAAACATTAAGAATTTTGAGATGATGGTATTATCACCTCGTGCACTTTGCTCCTATGATAATGAATTATATTGCTGTCCTATAATATAACAACTTGACATGAAAAAAAAAAAAGTTTGCATCTTTCACACCGGATCACCGTAGAGTTGCGTAGTATTGCGTACTATACCTATTACGTAGATATTGGCCGGGTACTTCTGTCAAGTCGTTTTGACGGAAGCGAAGATCAGATTTGGTAAGACCTCAAAGGATTTTTCGTCGTGCTGGCGCGTTAAAGATAATATAAAGTTTTGGTACCTCAAAAGTTTCCCTGAATTTCCTTGTCTTAGTTTGTGTTTCAGGTTAAAGTACCTCTCATATAACTAACATTGTGAGACTTACTCGCCCCAAAGTGCTCTGTCTTAGTAATCATGCAATTAACTGCGACCAGCAGCCCCATATGCATAGCGACCAGCAGCCCCATACGCATAGCGTAATGGGGCTTCGCATTGTAGCATTCAGGATCATGACAGATTTAGTATCGCGGGTAAATATCAACTTAAAATAAAAAAAAAAAAATTCTTCAATTTGAAGACTTACCAATTAAGTTGAAGTATTGAAAACAGGCTTCGGGCAACGTTTGGTTCTGCCAATAGTCCCTTTTTGTTCGAATTGATGACTGAATGTGACTGGGTCGAGAGGACCTTGGGAGAGCTGCATACACTGAATACTACGGCCAGCGCATGCACATCACATGCGCACAAATTTCAAATCCAAGAACGGATAAGATGTTTGTGTGCGCATGCGCTGGCCGTAGTATTCAGTGTATGTAGCTAGCTCTCCCAAGGTCCTCTCGACGGAGTCACATTCAGTCATCAATTCGAACAAAAAGGGACTATTGGCAGAACCAAACTTTGCTCGAAGCCCGTTTTCAATACTTCAACTTAACTGGCAAGTCTTAAAATTGAAGAAATTTTTGGATTTTAAGTTGATATTTACCCGCGATACTAAACATGCTAAATATGTCATGATCCTGAATGCTACAATGCGAAGCCCCATTACGCTATGCGTATGGTGCTGCTGCGCGCAGTTAGCTATCCGTATGAGGCTGCACGCTGCTGGTCGCAGTTATCATGCAATAATGGTTTCGTACAATACGTGTACTACCTCGCCGCCGTACGGCGGCGGCTCTGGTACGAAACCATTATTGCATGATTACTCAGACATGAGAGCACTTTGGGGCGAGTAAGTCTCACAGTGTTAGTTATATGAAAGGTACTTTAACCTGAAACACAACTAAGACAAGGAAATTCAGGGAAACTTTTGAGGTACCAAAACTTTGTATTATCTTAAAGTATCGCATCATTATGTAGGCATTGGCATAAAGTAGCGTAGTGTTGCGTACTATTGCGTAGACATGGCGTACAATAGCGTAGCATTATGAATTCGGGTATCAATTGCGTTATGTTTACGCCCTGTACCCTACGCCGAAAGTACGCGAAAAAAAGAAATAAACAGATTTAATATCCCCGTACCCCGCGTACCGCTACGCGTCTCTCGGCGTAACGTCGCGTAGGCCGGCGTATGCACAGTGCATAGGGTAGCGCAAACTCGGCGTAGTCTGTACACTACCCAACTCTACACAAGCATGGTCTGAAAGCCCTTGTCTTTTTTTTTATGCCATTCTTTCTCCCCCCCCCCCCCCCTCTCTCTCTCTCTCTCTCTCTCTCTCTTCTGTTGCTATATATGTAATATTATTATTATTGTACATAGTGCACTAAACACGTGCCAAAGCATTAGAAGAAGGGATGCGCATTCCGCCTGATGCTCCAATAACCATTTTGACATCGCCATTTTGATCAACGAGGATACTTGGTCCCATGGTCGAAAGAGGGCGTTTTCCCGGAGAGAGCTTGTTGGAAAGAAGCCGCCAAGACTTGTATTTCGTCTCGAAGTTAAAGTTTCGAATGTGGTTGTTGGGCACGATACCCGTCGACAGTGACATGTCTTTACAGCCGAATCTTGACATAAGAAAAAACGAGTAGACAGACACACAGAAAGATATAATATTACAACATGATCAATAGGCCTATATATTTTTACCATAACTTTCGAGCTTCAATATGATTATTTGGATACTCTCTTCTAGCAGGAATTCCATGAGGAAGGAGGAACTTTTCTTTCGAAGTCCAAAAGTTAGACTTCTAAGAATGTACCGCGCTACACTTGCTTATTCTCTATTAAAAACACATTTATCATAATATGATCCATTTTCATAGGATACATTTGAATCAACGTGCCAGTTTGTTTAATTGTAGTCTAAAAAGGTGCACTGAACAGACAGTACATGATTTCAAATGTGTTAGTAATTTTTCAGGAAGGATACAGCAACAATCTACACATTACTTGAAATTCGCTTATTGATAGAGTCTCTATACTCCTGAGTTATTTGTATATTGCCAAGCCTCAAAAGAGCATTTAGGTGTTTCAGTTCGAATGCGTTCGTGGACATGCTGATGTTTTTTTTTTTTTAACTGCAACTGATTAACAAAATTAATAATGCCCTACATCGACGTAAACAAATACGGCAATTTGTCATTCAGTTGGAAAAAAATTGACGCAAGGATTTCATATGTTTGAAGAAATACGCAGTACCAAGTCCATGCTATAAGGATTACAACCGACACTGGTTATCGGGGGGAAGCTCTGTGGTCTAGTGGATTTGACTCATGAGGTCGTTGGTACAAATCCAGTCCGATTGTGTATGTATACCGATGGTTGTTTTTTTTCTCCATCATGACTACCACCAACAATGACTAAAACACTGTATATTGTTTTGGTGTTTCTTTAAGTCTATGTACAGGGCATTTTGTAAATAAGTTGCAAGCAAACATTAACTCGAAGAAAAAATTTCATTAATTTGAATGTTGATGTTTGCGGTAAACCGTACGTGAGATAAAGGGTTAATTCTCCTGATCACCAATCCTTACGTATAGCCAACCGACGTCGTGACCGACACCGCATCGCCATTCGGGGCTAGAACGCTGACATGACTGGTGTCGCCTGTCCCCTTGTCAATGTCGTCGTTCTCTCCTTCGACGGCGCCGACATCGAAGTCAAACACGTATTTTTCTCCACGTTCGTTGAGGACGTCATTCGGCTGGTTTTCGATCTGCCTCCGGATGAAATCTGAAAATTCCTGAGATCTGAGATTTCTGAGTGCCTGTGGAGAAATCGGACTTAATAGATGCTAAAGAAGCAAAACAACTCGAGATGCTATTGTATCGATCGATAACTGATGTTATCTGACAAAACAATACGACTAAATGCACAATTAAAAAGGCACATTTCTTTCTCATTTGTTCTAGTTCTTATCTAAAGGTATTGAACAAAGGGTTTTTCCCCAGTCTTAAAAGAGGACGAATTGAATGGAATAGTTAGTGACGGGAACTGATAATTTAGTTTGTGATTGCCGTAGCTGCTGGTGAATGACTGCAGACGGAAAGAAAACGAAAAAAAAAAAATTTGGTCACATTGATGTCCGCAAAAGATTTTGATTTTTGGTATTTTCTAAACAATCTGTAGTACCTTGCGTGTAGAATGGCGTGACGACTTTCGACACTATAGCGTTCATAGTGTTAGCAAGTGGAGTTAAGATAACATTGGTCATGGCGCCACTGTTTATAAGAAATTCAATGATAATAATTAGTCTGAATAGGGCTGTTCATATAATGGAAGAGTACATTTCCATTTTCAATCTTTTAACATAGCATAACACTCTATTACAGTTTTGAAAAAGAGGTAGATTGGTATATTGACAATTTTTGCTTTCATGAGTATTTACATCTGAAATAACAGCACAATTCAATGACTTTAAAATCAAATTCGAGAACAATGATAAATCTGTCCCAAATGACATGAATGATATATATTAAATAAATAGTACACATAGATGAGAACTGTTCTACTCGGATATGATTACGTAAAAGGAGTATGAATACCACGGCAGTATTTTTTTTTCATTGTTGTCGCAAAGTTAACATCCTCTTTTAGTCGTTCATTACACGCATGATATACAAAATCGACATATCGCAAATTTCTGCAAACCTAGACGCAGCTTCTCTCATCAATATTTTGTATCTGCAGATCGAGTCTAACATACATGTAGCCAACTGAAAGACACTCCACTACAATAATATCAGGTAGACAGAGATTACGTAACTGATGAATGGTGGCATTTCTAATGACCTCACATATCATGCATATCGGGGACTGTGCTGATGAACATAGATGTAAAGTGCATGGTAATTCATTGTAGTAATGCGATTATAGATCAGAGATGGTTGGTGACGTCACAATAAGAATGTTACTGACTCTCTCTAGTTCGGGAGACCAAGTGTCGCCGAGAAGAGTCCTCATGCCGAAAGCCGTCTTGCACACCTCGAGAAATCGATGATAAAAGTCTACCATCTCAAGGTCGGTTAATGTTGGGTTTGTCGGCAAGTCAAAGCCTGTGTTGGAAAGAAACATGATTTAACAGATAAACACTCCAACAAACGAAGAAAAACAAATTACTCCTATCCTGTTCGTCATTATTTTGCCATGATATGAAACATAACGTTGTTTTTACTTTATTGTTGAGTGGAAGACTAGAATCAAACGTTTATTGCTGAGAAGCTGTAAGTGACAACGCATAATGTGGCTCTCTTATAGGCAAATTTGATGTAATAACACTACTCTGTGTAAGTAACTTATATTTTTGGTGTTTCTATACAGACTGTTTAGTGGACATATACTGCACAGTCAAAATAGTCACCGTTGGGCGACTTTGCGAAGACTTTTGTGACTCACTCGTGTTTCATGGTCTTGTTAACGCTGGTTAGATTCTGAAATGTGAAATGTCGAAAACGAAAATAAATTCTATTTGAATAGAAACTGAATTGAATTGAAATGAATTGGCAAGGCGAGAGCATTGCCATGGTAACGATTTACATTTCAATACATTTTCACATCAAATTACACAATGAGCTAAGAGGAATATCTCCTCTATTTTATAGCCGCTGCTCAATTCGATTCAGAGCCGGGAGCTTGGGGCCGTGAATTAGGGATTAAAAGTACCGTCCATTGTCCGGAGCATGAACTGTAGAAATGGTCCACTAGAAGTCAGTGTGGTTGAGTACACGGTATGGTTGGATGGGGAGAAACCTCGCAGCGTCTCGACCTCCATCCACTCGGCCCGATAATTTGCCAAATCGTCCATCGTCATCAGACCACCTAAGCAAGTGAGGAAAAGAAAGCTAAAACGTACTCGTTTCTTCCGGCCTAATGTCTTAAACAGAAAGCGCTTGGTAGACATGGAGAACAGTGTGGATTCTTTGCAGCTACATCATATCATTATGCGTAACAAATTGACTTATTTTGAGGACAATTATTATTATTGACATCAATTGCGGTTTAAGCTGTTATCAGCAAACAAACAAAATAAAACAAAACAAAAAAAGAGCGACTTAGCACAAAATAACAATTGCTAAGTGCAGTTTTAGATTTCTTTTTTTTTTGGGGGGGGGGGAGGGACATGTTTATGAAAGACACTGAGTGTTCCGTTTTAATGTCAACTATCATCTCAGATGGACTAAGCTGATGCCAATATGTAACAAGTTCAAATACTGCTAACAAAAATAGACATTCCTGTCTTTCTGTGTGTGCTTTTTTATTAGGGGAAGAGGTTGAGGGAAAAACATATTAGGCATTTCATTACCGCCTGCTTTAATATCATTGATGAACTTTCTGGCCGTGTCCAGCAGGTAAAACTCGTCAGGGCCATTGTCGGCTATCGCCTGCAGAGTATCGGCCAGTGCGGGTAGAGTGATGATGTCTCCACGAGTAGCTACACGTCCTTCCTCTTCGTTGTAATACATTTCTCTGTAAGGGCATGGAGCAGAAGCAAGATGAATAAAAAATGTCAATGTTTCCAACCTTGATGATCTCGACTTTGTATGCAAAAAAAAAAAAAAAAAGAATAGTCCTACGAGAGAAACTTTGAATGTAACGGACTAATACATGAATGTACTATTGATATTTGGTTACAGTTTTGTTATGCCAAGCGTTCCTTATTCCGACTTAATTCCAAAATGTTGTTATTCTAATGGTTCGCTAATCCGAAAATGAAAAAAGATTTCGTTATTATCAAGGTTCGTTAATTCGGAAACAATGTAAAGCTCGTAATTCGTGAGTTAAGTCAGTTAGTACGCATTTTTTGTTCAGATTGATTATCGAACATTCGGAATAACACCCCCAAATTAACGAATTGTTTGTTTTTTCTTTTTTCTTTTTCTTTTTCGGATTAACGAATGAACAGTGATGTATACCGAATTCTGTATGTTTTGAAATAAGGAACCTCCGGAAAAACGAAACTTATTTCATTTTCGGATTACGATTCTTCGGAATAACGAACCTTATTTCATTTTCGGATTAACGAACCTCAGGAATAACGAACATCTCCCCATTTCTTGAAAGCGACAAAGTCCGTTTCAATCCGTTGAAAAATATATTCTTTTCGAGATACGCTTTTAGATGTACTTATAAAACTTGACAATCAAACGAATCGAGCAAACACTATAATACCACTGATTTTTTTTTTCTTTCTCTCTCTCCCTCTAGCTCCCTCTCCCTCTCTCTCTCTCTCTCTCTCTCATTCTCTCCTGCTCAAACAGTAATAGCTTATGATAGAAGGTCTTTGATACAGAGAATGAAAAAAAATGAAAATCCTGATAATTGGGCTAAGATTCTAAATTTATGTAGAATATTCGAAGTGGATCATGACCGATAAGTCTAAGAGTAGACCCTACAATATGTATCACTGCATTCACGACCAATGCTGTCGCTTTATCTCTGCAAAAACCATGGTTTCAGAGACGCCCAAACAACTACACGAAAACGTTAGCAAATGCATTTTTCTGTTTAGTGTTTCATTCATTCATCGTTAAAGAAAAAGAAGTATATGTAAGACTCTTTAATCAATAATGGAAACCATTTAACACACGTCCGTGACTTCATCTCAAAACAGGCCGTATTGTATAGATTTGATCTTCAATCATGAACACATTCCTAAATTAAACTTGAACGACGTAAAAAGTCTCCCACCTTACGCTGGGATATAAATGCCAGCGTTTTCGCAATGAGAACAAGGAGCTGCTCAGATGTGACTCGACCCGGAAGCCATTCCTGGCGAGGTCAATGACCGGCCGGAAGAGATCTGACCAAGGCAGTCTCCCGTAGCGCTGGTGAGCTTCCCACATACCTCGCATCTCTCCAGGGATAGCCACCGATTTCATCCCTTTGAAGTAAAAGAGAAAGGCATGAAATACAGTGTATCTCGCTGTATAGGGATGAGACATGACGAAATATCTGCTATTACAATCTCTTTTCTTTCGCCCGAGTCGAACACTTTATATGCTTGTTTTCTGATGTAGCAACATCTTTTATCTCATATCAATGAACAGCATTCAGCAGTCATATGGAGCTCTTTATACCGAAATTCAACTTTCAACTCACAATCCTTTAAGGCCAAGACCATTGTTGTCCACAGCACTGATTCAAAGCAGTGAAGAAAGCCATGCATTAGCTCGCTTAAGCAACTTCTCTAGTCAATTGTTTTGTTGTTGTTGTTGTTGTTGTTGTTGTTGTTGTTGTTGTTGTTCGTGTTGTTGTTGTTGTTCTGTACACATTATTTGGTTGCCAATATTAGAATTTTACAAAGTCACCTTAAAGGGATCGCTTTGTTTTGGTTGAAATGGGGCCTCAGGTTTCCAACTTTTTTGAGAGATAATGAGAAACATTTTATGAAATATCAAAGGATATACAATTCATAGAGGAATTCAAACATAAGAGATATTCATAAAAATTGGTTTTGAAATGCCTGAGATATCCTGAAACAAAGGGGTCCTAGTAAAAGGTCGCACCCAAATTTTATGCGGACCTTTTTGATTTACTTTGTTTTTGGATATCTCAGCCATTTCTAAACCGATCGTCATCAAAATTTGATGACATGAAATATCAAAGAGCATACAATTCGAAGAGAAATTTAGTGCTCATAGTTAATGAGCATTGAATTTTTCTTCGAATTGTATGCGCTTTGATATTTCATGAGTAGTTTCTTATTATCTCGCGAAAAGTTAAAATCTGAATCCCATATCACCCAAAGCTATTTCAGCTTTTGAAACACAGAACACTAGGCTGTACGATAGAAGAGAGGAAATAATGATTTCGATTACACACAGTTTTCCCCTGTTCTCCCCTCTCTTCATCTGTTCAGACATTCATTCTTTCGTTCTTCATCAAACTCACCATATTTTGCCCCATCTTTTCCCTGGCCGTCGAACATCTCGGGGTATGTGGCATTATACGCCGTCTCGAGCGCGTTCAGTGCCTCCACCTTCTCGTTGCTCCGGTTGTAGACGACCATGAAGAACCCGCCACCGATGCCCGAACTCCCCCCAACCATCACCCCAACGCAGAGCAGGGATGTGATTGCGCTGTCAACGGCAGAACCATTTTTGCGGAGAATATCACTGGCGGAGGGAAAAAATGAAAAAAGGGAAAAGGGTTAATAACCAAATTAGTTCAAACAAACAGACGAAATCTTAACTATACTTTATAAAGCCATGATAATGTATCCATCGCACGATTTGTGACTGATCTTGCAAGCTGGCTTCAATGACTGTTTGTCGTCACAGTGTACTGATAAATGTGCTATGAGCCTTTCGTATCTCACAAAACACGGAGGAATGGAAATGCAAAGAAATTATAGTACCCTCGTCTCTTTGATGTTGCATTTCAAGACTGTAGGCTATGAAAACAAAACAAAAAAGTCCATCGCATCTCTTATATGCTATGATACAATAAAGCGAACATTATCAGAGCTCATAGAGAGAATTACACAAATTCCCTCGACTTGTTACTGAAATGCGTTAACCCTGCTCTCAGAAGAGGTTATTAAAATTCTCTTTCAGTATGCTGGAAAAGTGAATGTTAAAATATCTTCGCATTTTCGTTATAATATTGTTGTCCTTACACTGGCGTCACGGACTGTTGTAGTCTTCTCATCCAGCGTTGGAAGTACCAAAACATTTTGAAATTCATAGCTTTTGAACGGATAGCCAAATCTTTCTCAAACTTTCACAGATGTGTTCTACTAATAGAGCTGTACTCACTCAATTCCAATAGATAGGGCCTACTTGATTTTTGTTCTTCTGTAAGATTTGTCATATATAGGGGTGTTAGCATCCCATTTATATTGAACGCCTCCTCTCACCTTCCGATCTCTGAGCAGACGCCGGAGTCCGTTACCACAGCGGCATCTTGGTACGTTCCACCCAAACCTGAAGCAGGTTAGAAGTTTAGAAACTTTTAAAGGCTACTTAGTGGAATATACCAGAGATCTATTGTTAAAGACAAACCCAGCCATGAAACATGTATAATGCTTAATGCTTAATTCAGTATATATTTAATCATAGAACCCAAACGAACAAAAAAATGAAAAAAGCAAAAACGCACCCAATGGGACAGCAGGTAGAAGCATGGCCGGCCTCCTTATTGTTTTTCCCATATTAGCATCTAAAACACTTTCACCATGGGAATAAAATGAACCTTTGAGTTAAAGTTGATAACATAAGTACCATAGAAAGGAATTTTCCGGGGAGCGGATTATGGAGTGATGAAATAGAATAGTCATCTCTTATCGCGTTTTATACTGGCCACCACTAGCACCTCTGGGTAACACCCTGTACACCATCACAATCATGTGCAAATGCTAAAGTTGTGATAACGTATTTCTTCATCTGCGTGAAAAGGGGCTTCAAAATGATTTGGTTATCGAGGACTAAAACCAATGCGTCTTTGATATAACTTGTATGTCAGTTGTACTAATGTGGACACTTTCTCCTACATGCGGCATTTCATTAGGGCTACCCTTCGTATTTCCATAATGATACCCTTTAAACATATACTTCTAGCATTGTCTAGATGATCATATAACTCTAAGCAATCAATGTAAAATGTGAGATCAGCCTTCCTGTCTTTGTGAAGAAAAACAAAAATATCTTACCAGGGTCCTCTGCCACATTGGAAGATGAGGACGTCACTGACGCAGTTGCTATGGCAACCATGAGAATCAAACGGCAGAACAGGGTGCAGAATATCATTCCCATTGTTCAGAATTCTTACGGCGTCACACCCACGTGATTAATAGCAACCAGTGAAAGTCTAGTGTTTTGTTTTTGTTTCTTAGCCGATTATGAAAACGAAGAGATGGAACACCTTGCCGATCCCGTGAATATCATCAGGAAAACTCATGACGCAGACTGATCAGAAAGAAAGACCGACTGTTTTCAGGAATATACACATTTTGAACTATGATGGTATTAACCTTGGGATAATGCCCCCCCCTCCAATTTGCTTCTCTGACGCCAAACATCGCGCCTAACGAATTTTCAGTTTCTGTTCCTCGAAATCTCCCAAGGCAGAATACATTTACCTAATTTGGCTTTTGGAAGACCATTGTATTCAACAAATAAACTATATATTATTCTTTGGCGTATAACTCTGTGTTACAGTTGTTATTCCTATTTTGCTGCTGTTGTTGTTGTTGTTAGTTTTGACTCCACATGAAAAATATGTTTGTCTGGCCTTGTGGTTCGTGCGCACCTGTCCTGGTTTCATACCATCGCTTTAAAAATTACAGAGACAGGAAGCAGTCCCGGAAAAGTGGGTCCGTTTGGAGTGGATCAATATCTAATCATCATCACTGTTACTTGTGTTTTTGTAATCAATCGCGGCTTTTTTTTTTCACTGCACTGCCTATAGCAAGTGGACATGCGTCGGCTAACAATGACTGGCATTAATGGGCAAGTAGAAGTAGATGTACCGAGAGCAATAATGGCAGTAGTGGCAGCAGCTGAGCAGCAGTATATACTGGAAGTATCATTCTTCTTCTTCTTCTTCTCTTTCTTCTTCTTCTCTTTCTTCTTCTTCTTCTTCTCCTTCTTCTTCTTCTTCTTTTTCTTCTTCTTCTTCTTCTTCTTTTTATTATCATTATTATTGTTTTTGTTGTTGTTGTTGTTGTTACTAATTATATTTTATTATTATTATTATTATTATTACTATTATTATTATTATTATTATTATTTAATTATTATTATTATTATAATCATCATCATCATCATCATCATCATCATCATTAGTAGTGGTGGTAGTAGTATATCAGTAGAAAGATATGTAACATTTTTCTCCTGAAAAGGAGTTTTTCAAAGCTGGGTCTGGTTTGTTCAACCTATCTCAACTTGCATTTAGAGAAAGCTTACCCTGGGGAAGATAACAAAATAGATGAATAGATAAAAAGATAAAGGAAACTTGCTTGGATCGTAATCTGGGTTAAATGAGAGCGTTTACAGAGAAAAAAAAAACAGAACAAATAAACAGGCAAACAAGTAAACAGACAAGCGATTATACAAACCAAACCAATAAAAGACCCACAACAACATAAACGCTAGTTCTTGTTGCTAATTAGTGTAAAGTTTAACAGAATAGAGAAACGATGAGTTCAGCAAATTATAGAGACCTGGGCCCTGTTTCATAAAGCTGTTCGTAAAGTTACGAATGACTTACGAGCGACTGGTGATCAGTTCTTGTGCTGATCAGTTCTTGTGCTGAATTACTGAAATAAATTTAAGTATTGATGTGCTACATAAGACATTATAGATAGCACATCAAAACTGATCACCAGTCGCTTGTAAGTTGTTCGTAACTTTACGAACAGCTTTATGAAACACCCCCTGGGTACATTTGCACTCTTACAGTTATTGTTTTATTGCTGATTATTTTTTTCGGGGCACGGAGGGGGCACGGAGCACGGAGCCATGCCTAGTTGGGGTCCGGGCTCTAGAGATGATGACTGCAGATTTCCTTCTCACATTCACATCACGTGACATGTAGTAATTGGCAATCACTTTGTTAGGACATCACTAGCTAGCCATCGAATCGTTTCTGGTTTTGTTGATGTTGCTGTTGTTGTTTTGACAATTTTCTCAGGCAATTTCTTTTTTTTAAGCCATTTTCCTTGAATGGATCCTTTAAAGTATGGTGAACGAGAAAAAAAGGACGATATTCATAAACAAGGTGATTTATACATTCCTGGAAAGCTTAAGTCTCTAGGAATATGAATAATTAACTTTCAGAAGGTAAAAACGTCTCCAGAACGATAGAGAGATGGTGTTTTAAGACTCTTTTTAGACCACCAGAACCCGATCTGACCAAAATTATGACGTCATGAAATGTGCGCTGTGCTACCACTCCATCCACTCAGTGGGCTCCGTCTATGGAGGGTCGTTGCGGACGTGGTTCGTTTGGGGCATACGTATGGACAGGCAGTGTGCCCGTTTCCATGTATGTCCCAAACGAGTTGTGTTATCGGCGGCCATCCATATCCGTCGCCTCTCAATCGCTTCTTCTACCGCTCCGACTTTGCCACTGTCACTATCAGTGTCATTGTCACTGTCATCACTCAATTCACTCTCGATGTCAAACTCAAAGTCTTTCCGCACACTATAAGGGAAATTTGGACGTTTTAATGTCTCAGCCGAGAAAGCAGAGGCGACTAAAGACAGGCCAGATACTGCATCCGCCCACCAAGAAATACGTGCTTTATGAATGGTGGCCTCGATGTCCCGCTGCACTCGTAAAGGGTTTTGTTCATTTCGTGACGTCATATTTTAGGGCTCGAAAAAGACAGCTGTTCCGGAGCTAATATCGGTGAAGCAAATCAGTCAGTTTTAACTCGCGATTTCTCAGCGGCGCGAATATCTTTTAATAAGTCACATTAATCATCTGTTTTAGGAGACATTTCCCTCTGCTTTGACACCTTTTTTAATATGATTTTCTTGATTTTGATGTCTCGTTCACCATACTTTAACACAATGAACATCAGAGTAACAACACGTACTACTCATAAAGTATTATCTGTATCATTTCTTTTTTTATTTTCACAAACAATCACGAAGAAAAAAAAATGTGCATTGAACAAAACACAGCAAGTCTCGTATGTTGTAAATGTATCAAAATACATGTATGCTTACAAGTGATGTTACAAAATAAACAATAAGCGATCATTCCCTTACATACTACTTGCGTTGATAGTGGGTAACAAAATTATCTGCATTCTGGAAAAACACATTTGTACAGAGTACCAAAGCATGCAAAGTGTGATGTCGTAGCAATTCAACGCCGTGGAAACTGGTTCAAAACGACATCACCTGGCCCTAATATTAATGTGAACACTATGGCCCGAATTCACGAAGGAGGTACAAATGAAACCATGGTTTAAACCAAGGACAAAAACCATGGAGCGCCAAGTGTCGCACGGAATATTTCGTTACGAAATTGGTCATTTCGTCGACAAAATGACAGTTTCGTTAACGAAATTATCATTTTGTGGACGAAATGTTCATTTAGTTACAAAATGTTGTCATTTCGTTACAAAATAATAATTCCATCGACAAAATGACTGATTTCGTAACGAAATATTCCATGCGACACTTGGCGCTCCATGGTTTTTGTCCATGGTTTAAACCATGGTTTCATTTGTACCACCATCGTGAATTCGGGCCTATGTTGCTAACCACGCTCGAACCTGCTTCCAACACAAGCTATAACAAAAGACTGTGACATCATCAATTTGTAACTTTATACATAACGGTAAACCCGATTCAAATGCTAGCTGCTCAAAGGCTACAGAAAGTGGTGATTAAAAAAATGGTAAGCCGTCAGATTACATCATGACTGCCTTCTATAGAATATCGTACATGTACGATATCATGTACGATATCCAGGCAAGTTCCAAACACGCTAAACGACTTGCAACGTCGAAAATGATCTTGAAACATTTTGAGGTTCCGACACCAGACTACACAAACCACGTGGAAGTGAAAACGCCCTGGCGATCATACGCCTTTAAAAAAGTGTCTTTCAATATCCCAACCTTTACGTATCCTATAGACCAATCCAGTTTTAAAACGCTGCAACTTATGCCAGCCATCACTCGGGTGCTTTCAACATAAGAAGAAAATATGATTCAATAGGTTACGCAATGAGTCAGGTGCATTGCTGTGTCAGTGCATAAATTAAATATTGTTACGCATACTGAAGGCCCCCCCCCCCCCCCAGTTATGGCTGATATAGGCATAGGATAGAAACCAGCACCCAAATCGAATCGGTCCATACTGGGTCTACGTCTATTTTGCCACGGCCTGTGATAAGTTAGCTTACACAATGATAATAGTTAGGTAATATTCGAATTTTTATTGCTTATTCTCATTTGTATTAAATAAATGATAACTGTGTCATTCCGTAACCACAGTGTCTTCAAACTGGTATATACAAACAAATCAATCTTAAAGACATGATGGGGTCATAAAAAAGAAATAACTGTGACTCTGGTAGCAAGCAATACTGAGTTTACAGAAATATTAACACTATTTACAACATTCCCGTCAAACTTACTGCTAGGTATGTGATACAATATAAGGCACACATTTTCATTTGTAGAGGGAGACAAACTGAAGAAACTCAAACCTGAGCCTTCACCCCTCTGAATATCTTTCTTTCATAAGGCACATTGTTTGCCAAGAACAATTCTTTGTCCGCATCGATAACATAAAAAAAAATCATTAATTAAGTATCAACATTAAAGATTTGCACTTTTCTCTAGACCAGCATGTACGAAATAATACATTGAATTGCGTTCACGATTATAATTCTGCATATTTTCAGTTACATGAACACTTGCAGACTTTATAATGCATTGATCATATTCGATACAAAACGGGCTACTTTTCTAGTTCGTGTTATTCTTGATTAGTATCATCCAAAACCTTCAAAATACATTAAGATGATAATTTATTACAATAACATATTCCTATAGTTGAAAGACGATCAAACAAGAGCGTATCCAATCAACAGCTTATGAAAGTTTCTCTCATACATTTTTTATTAATCCTCCGTGCTCCACATTAATTTCTTGTTCATATGTAGTGTATGAGTGTGACAATCATGTATAATCGGCTAAATGGCACAAAAAGGGTTAAAATATTTTCTTTATGATGTATTTAAGATTTTTCATCATTGATTTTATAACGCAAGTGTGTAAATAACCGGGGTTAAATTGTGAGGTTATCAACTCTTCTACTCTTCTATGTAATTTGCATTATGTTGGACCAACATAGCTGTTCTTGGAAATCGAGCGATCAATAATGCCAAATCTCTCTCTTCCAGATGGTCTTCTTTTAAACAGAAAACTTCCACGTGTCTGTCGATTTTTTTTTCCTTGTAGCGAAGCACAGAATAGATCTTGTTTTCTTCCTCTTCAAAATAAATATATATATTTTCACACTGTTTCAGAGGCACGTGTCAATCATTGGTCACAGCAATAACCTTTGCTATAAAGCAAGGGGAAAAGGATGTGGACGAGGTCTATGGCAGGATTCCGGCCTGCTGGCGTGAGACCAGGGTCGATCTATGGCCCGATGTTCCTGGCACGACCTCGCTCTACATTCACTGGTAGCGAGCAGAAATGTACAAGGACAAAACATCGAATAATGAGAATGTATAATGTACTCAGGCTTATGAATTCAAACATGTCAGTTATGAGTCTCGATTGAAATATACAAATCACCTTTTATTTTTGAAGTGTAAAAAAAAGGTGGTTCAATAAAACGTTCTGATTACACCGTCACATACACATTTTTTTTTTCTTTCACTTTATAAATCTGTCAGGAACATACACTAAATTGAGTGCATACTCGTTTATCAACGTCTTTCTTTCCTCTACAAGGAGAAGCAGTATGCCAAATGCACTACTGTCGTATTGTACGTCGCATTACCTCTTGATTTTCCTCCTGATGCAGGTAGGCCTACGTGCAAACCTGTTGTCGTGATAACGACGACGTCAACTGCGAGAACAGTGGTAGCACTGAAGAGGCTACCCTGGTTGAATAAGAACAGTTTCAAAATTTTCAGTAGTAATTGGCTTTTGGCAGGGTTCCAATGATACTGGCCCTTTCGCTTGTAATTTATGTCGTCCAACGCTTTACAAATTCAATATCAATTCTTTTCATCACCATTCATTCCTCAACACGATGAAAGATATGGGCATTTGAAAAGAATATGACTTTATTGCATCCCGAATCATGAACGAGTATCCATCGATGAATTTCCTTCATCACCGCTATTCTTCAATTAGTAACAATTACTAGATCACTCGGTGTTTATTCAGCATCAATAGAAAGATGTATTAAGTGAATCATTGCCAGAAAAGAAAAAAACTTGTTAAATGTCCATTCCAGGCTCCCCATTGCATGATTATTAAAAACAAAAATGTGTTTACAAAATGATACATTTGCATTTCACTGAATTGTCCATTGCTTCATTCGTAAAAGAATTGAAATAGATCTGAAAACACAGGGAATTCTGTTCAAAACATCTAATTCTTATGACAAAAGTGATACCAAATTGTAGAGGAGTGTTTTCGTTTTCAATCTTTAAGATAAACCAAACATCGCCTCTTCCTAGTCAACTGATCAAAAAAAAACAAACAAACAAACAAACAAACAAAAACCTGACTATGTACCAGTTGGTGCTAATGGACGGCCATTTGTCAAGGACCAGAACAGGTGCAACAAAGCGACGTCCAAGGATGATGATGTCTGTTCCAGAGAATCTCTTAGCTCTTCATCATCACCTAAAATCTTTCATCAGCAATTTGAGACCAATGCGGCAGCTTTACTGTTTACAGTCTTGTGATAAGAGTGACTGAAAGGTGGCCGTTCAGTACGGCTGGTGCATGGTCAATCTTTGCGGATAAGAAAGTCCCTAGAAGTCTTCGAGACTGACGTAGGTCTTTGGCTGGCACAAGATGGCCAGGGTACAGATGACCGTCGAGATGAGGAAGATCCACATGAAGAGTCGATCGAATACGACGGCGACGTACTTCCACTCATTTAGGACCTCGTCCTCGGCGTCGGCTTCACGGTTCCTCGCGGTCATGTACTTGAGATTGGCGGCGATGTCATGCAGCATCGATTCGAACTTCCAAGCGGAGCCAGACACGAGCTCTTGGGACTTCTTCCCCCCGTCCTCGACCGCAGACACGCCGTTGTGCCGTGGCGTGGCGAAGCTCTTCTCGTAGCCGTTGCCCACCTTCCCGTCCTTGTTGGCCGCCTCGTTGTCGTCGCCGTCACCGTCGTCGTCGTCGCCCATGCTGATGAGCTCCTCTCCCATGAACATGCAGCGGGCGAGGACGGAGAAGGAGAAGTGTTTCAGCCATCGAGGGACGCGATGCGTGCCGGGAAGGCGGAAGTGCAGCCACAAGACAAAGACGGTCATCACGGTCGATAAAGACACGAGAACGATGACGCATGCGTAGTACTGAGCTGGAAGCGAGATGGGATAATACAGACATTTGAAAATCACCCGAATCTTAACACACTTAAGGGATGAAAGATCAGCAGCAAAGTGGTGGGCACTACAAAACGGGAATATACGTTTGCACAAGTCACTTTTATAATGTATTGAAATAATGTGTATTATTAACGTTTTGTGTCGCTGTCCCAAAAACAGTTTCTAGGAACATGCGCTCTCGATTTTTGCAAGTTGAGAGATAAAGTGCAGATCAATTATGTAATCATATATGAGCAATCATTTAAATGAAGAGTGTTTGGGGTACTACCTACGAGCTTTGTAGTTGCTTTGAAAACTTCGAATACATCATTGTGTATTTCTTAATTTAAATCTTTATTTCAACTTTAAGTTCGTCACAAAACTTGTATTCGATATTTGCTCTTTCTGCTTGCTGGAGTTCATAAAAGGTTAGAACGATAGCAATGGTCAGACTGAATAAAAGAAGGTGATGTCGGAAAGTCATGTATAAGGTTGAAAAAAAAATCGAGCAAATAAACTTTAAACTCCAGCTATGATTCAGGATTCGTACATGAATTTTTACGGTTTATGATGGGAAGGCGCTACTAAATTGAAGTGCAAGTGTAGCTACGAAACTAACCAATCAGCGGCACTACTTCCGAGGTTGGCGGCATGGTCTCCGCAACCAGCAGGAGGAACACGGTCATGGCCAGAAGAATGGTGATCCCTAGAGTGACTTTTTCTCCAGCGTCGGCAGGCATGATAAACACCAAAGTGGTGATCAGCGAAATCAGGATGCACGGCCCCAGGGGATTGATCATATGAAATAGCGCCCTCCTGCGGATAATAACAGTGAAGTCGACGTCGGGATAAGGCTCCGCGCAACACTGGTAGAAAGCCATGTTGTTGCGAACCGGCATGCCGATGAGCGTCCACTCGCCGTTGTCGATGTAAGACGAGACGTCACCGCTCATGGATCTGTTCCTTAGATCAAGCTGAAAGCCGTTGTAGGCCCAGGAACCAAACTTCAAATGGCACTGCTGCTCGTCGAATGGAAAGTAGGTGATGTCGATCTTGCACGTGCTCTGATAGATAGCCGGGGCGTTCCAATAGACCACCCCTTCGTGCGTTACGGTTGCACTGGTGAGCATCATACCGCTGAAACCGCTGTCAGCGCTGATGAAATAAATTAATCAAGAAAAGGAAAGAAGCAAAATGTTATCCGTAGCAAGACAAAATAAAGCTTAGAATTGGCAGAAAGGAGATTTATTCAACCATATCTACAATGATAATGGCATGAATGGTTTGAACTAAAGTTGGTCACCTGATATGGTTAAATAGGAACTGTAAATTTTGTTTGAGTTATCTCATGTTGAAACTTCTTCAAAGACTCATCTTCAACAAGAAACGAAACAAACATAAAAAGTCATTAGGGCCTTTGGGATATCCATCCCAAGACTTATGCTACATTTAACTCTCGTGAGCTTTACTGGCATCTAACTTTTATAAAACTCAAAGAACTGTTTTCCACTTACTTGGTGTACAGGACAATGTCTGGTCGCCATATTGAGTCTACAGGCACAATCAACACAGACGTGTTGCCGTAATCTTCAGGATTCCATCTAAAATTGCTGTCAGTCCATTGCTGGTAAATATAATTGAAGTTTTACATGCAATCAGAAAATCATTGTTGTAGAAAAGAGAAAAAGTCACGTATAATTATTTAGTGGTGTAACCCAATTTGCAATGACATAAATTGATGTAATGACAACTCGAATTAACTCATTTCTCAATAATATGTTCCTGGACAATTATTACATTATAGAGCTTGAAAGACACATATGTAGTTTAATTTTTTTCATGAATATAACTGTAAGATATTATTAACCATTAATCAATCATTCATTTGAATAACCTCAGCACATTTATTAACTAAGCAAGGGAATATGCTTTCATATATAATTAAAATGAAGCTTTTTTAATCACTTTTTCTACAAAGTAGAGTCAGTCAAAAAGTCCGTTGTAAGTAATATTTATCTTTTAATGAACAAGAGTCATTTTATGAAATAAGCATTTATATTCCGGTCTGTTCTCTCTGAATGGTAACTTTCATAAGTATTCGAATTACCTTTCTGAAGACAAGACAAACAAATAATAGAAAAAATGCTAGAAAAAAGTTAAAATGCATTTTTTTAGAGACTCTATGATATCAACAATCTGGAAAGTGGAAAGATATATGGATTAAATGTTTATTCACAATTTTATCTATCTTTAGAGTTGTCCCCAAATGCTCACACAATACTCTTTTCTTTTTTAACTGTGGCTTACCATTCTCATCCATAGGTTGCTGGTAAGGACCTGACTTTTTTCATCCTGTAGAATGAATCAAAAATGAGAGAAGAGTTTAACAGCCAAATTAATTATGTTGATTTAGACTTAAATCTGTCCATAACAGGTATCAAATACCATTAGTATATTATATATATATTTTTTTGATAACTTATTCGTGTATGTTCATTGTCAGAATAAAATGCAGCTTATAATTCTTCACAATGTAGGTCTTTACTCACATCCATTTTTGTTAGGCTTGCTTTACAGTTTTACCTGCCATACAACCCCATACAAAAGAAAGGGAAAAAATGAGATGTAGCTGTGCACCAGTCCTACACACCGTCCCACACTGTCCAGGAAACTGATCAATAGTACTGACCCCTCATGGTCCGCTCAAGTTGACCAGAAATAGTTTGTTTGTTTGGTTGGTTTTATTTCTGCGTGTTTCATCATTTCGATTCAAAGTAACATCATGAATATTTTCTTTTTAACATTTTCAATACAAAACAACATCATCAATTATATTTGTCAACATTGTGAACGAAGGAAAATACAGTGCAAACATAACGTACAAGTCAATTATCAACGATGATAAACGACGCCATAAAATTATGATAGGGAATGTTTATGAGGTGAAAAATGCATCAGACCACATATCGTAAGCGTGTGCTTGAAATGATAGTGGCCTGAGGAAGTTGAAGTGGAAAAAAAGAATTGAAAAAGAGTTGAAGTGTTAAGTCTGATATTGTGCAAGGTGCATCGTGCCAAGTGTGGAAGTGCATGGACCTCAAAATAATGGACAACTACGAATAAAAGGATTCAGAAATAGGTGCATTAAGACCATAATGCAAATGAGATACTTGAAACAAGTTCCGATGTCAGACACAGTATCAATTCAATTGGAATATCTAGACAATACATATTTTTTGATGGTTGCTTTGAAGGAATAAAGTGCTGTTCGTGATTTAAGTGTGAATTTAGTCGCCAAACAGTGTTGTAATCTGCATAATATTGTGCCATAAAAGTAGTAGAATCATCGGAAGGGTGAGCAGAAATAACTGCTTGTACTTGTCAAACCGTTAAAGAAAAGGACCCCTACCATTATCACCATTGTCGTCAACAACATCATTGCCGACACTTTGTCCATCGCTTCACCTCCAAGCTTCTCATCGAACCTCTCCTTTCGTTGTCATTCAAATAATCACTATCTCCATATTATGCTAACAATCACCGTTATATTCTTTTTAAACGTCGGTGTCGTAATCATTTTTTTTTTTCATTCATACTATTAAGCGAGACAACAAAACTGGATTTTTTCAGACTGAAATGTGCAATATTAATTTCGCGATTCCCCCTTCAAGCGTAATATTCTATATTTTACAGAATAAGTCGTACATTTAATTTTAGTTTATTATGAATATTTAAGTGCCGTTCATGTTTTTGTATTACTTTTTTTGAGCTATTTTGATGTATTCTTCTTTTTATCATTTCCTGTAAAACGTCAAAATTCTGCCTTTGACTGCGACGATGTTGATATTAATAAACCATTTCAATTCAACTCTTAGATCGGGTAAGAGGACATTCATGATCACTAGTACCAACATATTAAGTATCAGCATCATTTTCACCATCATTATCACCACCACCATCATCATCATCATTATCACATCATTATCACCATCATTATCACCATCCACCACCCCGATCATCATCATCACCACAAACCCTCTTCATCATCGCCGTTGACATCATTATCATCATCAATTGTTGATCATGCCAAGTTTTGCTCACCATGTCGATAATCTGCTGGATGGCGGCACCTAACCGCACCACGATGGTGTCGGTGGCCCGCTCTACGGGGCGGACGATGCTGCTGTAGTTGGCAAACATGTCCCGCAGGAGCCGATATTCATCTTCAGTGGCGCGTGCCCCTGTTGAGATCGAGGATAATAATTCAGTTGATTCCACTGACAAAAATTTACCCCTTCAAATGCTTTCAGTACCGTTTGGCAAAGAAAACCCGAAAGCGTTGTAAGCACTGTCCAAATTCCCTGGTACAGAAAGGTTTTACTTAAGTTGTTACAGGTATGTCGATGCGGGGGCATCAAAAGGGTTAATAAAGGGTGTTAAAGCGTTTGAGTATTTCACAACGTGAAATCTTTTTCACAGTTAACTTCCCATTTGCATCAATAAACATTGTACATATGTCATTGCCGTTTTGGCATGGTGGTGCTAAAAGAATTAAACTCCCCCTCCCCCCTCCCCTCCGGCATCCCCCCCCCCACCCCCCCCCCCCCCACCGGCCGCCTTTTCGTGCACAAGGTACGCGAGAGATAGGGACAGAATTTTCACTTCCATGACAGTTGGAAATGTCAACAAATTATCTTCCCTAACTGGCCATGTCAAAACAACAGACAAGTTTACTAATAATGATATTCATATTTCATACGTTTCGTTTCTATGAAAGACATACTTTTCTTGACTACGAGAAACCTTGCTGGAGATTTACCATGAACTTGTCCGACATAGCAACAATGAATTCATACAAAACATATTCGAAAAGCAGAAAGTAGACATAATAGATTGCTTATAGGTCCGTTGAGGCAGATAACACTTTATTATTCTTTTATTATATACTGTACTAGTGAACTTGCATTCTTTACATCCGCTTCATTCCTCTCGATGGCAATCATGATATCTTATCAGTTCAATGTCTACACATTTTACACTATACTGAGCAGTTTTAATAGACTATTCAAATTTTTCTGTTTGTCTTTTCTTTTCTTTGTTACAAATTTATAGCTCATTAGGTAGCCAGACCAAAAAATGCGAAAACTCAAACAAAATCACCAACTACCACTTGTGTCATGATAAAAGTAGGTAGATCGATGCAATTGATAAATTAAAGTGCTTGTTAATGCCACGGCCTGCATCACTTATTTGTATGTGTGTTATGTTCACACAGCTTAACAATGGAGATATAACCATAAATAGACATTAGAATCTGAGATCAACTAAATGCTGGTATGGTAACTGTGGAGTGCATTGATCGGCGTCAAACAATCGTCTGCATTTTCAACTCAAGGACGTTATTTACGTATAGATTGCTTACGTTCTGGTCTCTACTCGACCCTATGTCCTTTCGATCGGCTGACCAACGCCTTAACAAATTGTCCATCGGGTTTCAACAAGCAATAGGCATCAGCTATCTTTTAATTAGGATGCATTATTCATAATCTATATCAATTTCTGAAGGTATTACGTAATACCTGACTGCCGCGCTTACATGTAGAAATTTGAATGCGTAAATGAAAGGCGAGGCAGGATACTCTGATTCCAATGGTTTATGCGGTAACATAGACACACAGATTAATACTCATACATACACCCTCATAAAAGTACAGGGTCTTACATGTACATACACACAGACACACAAACATATTGAATACTGAATTTATGTGTATTATGATAACATATACAAAATATAACGTGTTCTTTCTGGCAAACTATATGTCAGATGAACTTGATAAAAACGTACTTCAACAAGATGTAAAGGAAACATTGATAAATATTTCTTTTACAGTTTCTTGCTAAGAATACTAATGAACTCTTTTCAAATACGTTTGTAACACATTTAAGCTTGAAAAGCCCTTTCAACTTCAACGAATGAAAATTTTTAAAAGATATGTATTCCCCTTTCCTCCTGTATCCGGTGATGTGAAATATTACAACAAAACAGAAATCAACGTTACCTAATTCGTTACCTAATACAACATGATAAAAGCCTGTATGAATGCAAAGAACATGTTTGTTTGTTTGTTTGTTTGTTTGTTTTACCGCCCCTCCTTTTTTCTCTCCTTCTCTTTCTTCTTCTTCTTTTTCTTCTCCTTCTTTTTCCTCTAATTTCGATATCATCTTGTTATGCTCCTTTTGTTTTCCTCTCATTCTCCCCTGTTTCAGTTTTCTTTGCAGCGCATTTTCACATTATTGATGGTAATGGGGGAGGGATTTCCTGAATACACAAATATGACGAAAGTGATTAATGCGTTTGTCCTGAAAACTAGAATTTCGAGCAGGGACGATGAATACCAAACCAAATGGTAGACGAATAAAAAACAAACAAACAAGGAAGTAAAAGTTACTTACCCGCTAGCAGACCCGCCAGAAAACATACAATGACCCAGTTTGATGCCATTGAAAGACGTTTTGTATCTTCTTCGTGATAGTGTTCTGATGAAGAACAGGAATATCAGGCTATCGAAAGATACCAAGAACGCAGGACACGTTTTGTACAAGTTCGTTCTGGAATCCTAGACCGCAGGTTACGTAGAAAGGCAGTAGGCCTACGGGAGGCCTGACGGAAGAAATAATACTATCTTTTCTAACAGAATAAGCTATTAGAACGTGAAGTCCAGCCCTACACTGCCTGCTCGCATGCCATCGATCAAAGCTTAAAACATATCGATGTGAGCTCTTTGACCTGAGAAACATTCTGCGCATGCGTCGATTCAATATGCAGAATGATTGATGCAGTCAACATTTCAGTTCTTATTTTAGAAAGTTGTCGTAATTGTCCTGAAGAATGTAATAGACTAGGTGTAATTTTTTAACGCTGGACTGTAGCCGCGTTTCCTTTTACAAAAGTTGTATGACTTATTTTTAATTCGATAACTCTTTGATAGATTTTATGCATTCACAGCCAATACGTGAGTGGATAAGAAATATGCATTATATGGATAGGTCTAACACTATACAATCCAACTCCCATAATTCTCTTCGCACTTGCATATGATAACAGTAATTTTTACCAACATCAGTATCAGTCTTGGTTCTCGTGAAGAAATACAAAAAAAAAACATAAAATGTTATGGCATAAAACGATATAAAGTGAGTATGAGAGAGAGAGAGAGAGAGAGAGAGAGAGAGAGCGGAAGAGGAGGGAAGGGAGAAAGAGAGGCAGCAGTACAGAGGACAGTCACTATTAGAAGAGCTTGACTAGGATAGCGATTTCAACTAATGGAAAGAAAAAAAAGGTAAGTCTTCTTTAAAATTACTGTAAGGTATAATATTTGCTGAATACAAGGTTAGAATTTTGAATTAGGCAGGTGCATGTTTGGGTATGTTGTCCAGATAAAACAAGTGTACGTCAAGTAAAGTCAAGTTTATAATAATATCAGATATTTGGAATGAATATGCGTGCAAAAGTGTAACACAGTGCACGTTAATGCAAACACTATAAATGACCATGAATAAGCATATGGTAATAACATGACTAATTTATCTTCTATTTATCTATTTTCATAGTATTTCAAGGTATTAACCTGGTCACCACTGCAAAGTCTGCATATCGGGGGAACGTGAGTCTGCATAGACCCATAGGAATTTTTTCGACAGATTGTGGACTGGGACATGCCAACACTGTATTATTGATTATAGGCCTACCGCACCCATCAGTTTGCCCATGCCCCCGTTTTAATGTGTGGGCGCTGGCTTAAAATCTGCCAAGCTGTCCGTAATGTGATTACTGCTAGATCATGAAATGTATATTGTGTACTGTGTGAAGAAATCATAATTTGGGTAGCATCGTTGGCCATAACTGACAAACGATCGAGCTTATTTTGGTGTACAAGTTACTGTATATGGGGATCTGTTAGTTTGATGACATGCACTATCCTTCACTTTTTTAACTTCAGATGTGTGGCACTTTCAGAATGCAGATCAATACTTATGCGCTCTGAGGATGGTACACTCAGCAAGCGGGGAAAACTCGGGCAGATTACATGCATTGATTTCCGCTAATTAAACGCGCTGCTTCGTGAAAGTGTGGCGACATTTCTCTTACAACATGGAGAACCTATACATAGACCCTCTGTTAGCAAGACCTATACACTTCCGTCCAATGATGTTTGTTTGGGTGTGTCTGCCGTGAAGTATCAGAGTGCGCTCCACCCTTTCATAATACACCTTCAAGATGGATGACTAATAACATTTTTGAAATGTTGAACAGCGTAACTATTTCCTGATACTTGCTTTGTATGAGGCGTTTCGCCCACTTATTCAATATGCATCAAAGAGGTCACAGTGATCACAATTCACAGTAAGTTTGTCAGCTTCTGGGAGAGAGACTATCAGTTTAGTAAAATGCCCATCTGCACAACCGTTTCTCCCTTTGCTAAATGAATTCGTTATGGGGGGAAATATATCTTGTTATCCTGATCGATATCAGAACTAACCACACTCTGTTTATGCTAATTTATATGATTAGATGTTACATAATTCTTTACGCGCGCAGCTCACCAAAGCAATATCGGAGTTTCTCAGTTGCGCATGCGCACAAAGCAAACACTCCCTACTCTTGCCGGTGGAACTTGAGAAAAGGGGTTGCTCCAAGAAAAATATGTGAAATCTCTCCCGATATTGTGCTTTTCACGGGAAAAATTAGTTAATTCCGTTCTTGATTTGTATCCGATTCTTGTGATTTTCTGTTGTTCTGGAGGAGATTGAGTTCACTATAACCTCTGAAGGACGCATAACTTTGCAACACCAGAAATCTATTTTTCGGCATTGCGATGGGAACCCCAGGGATCAACAAGATGCTGATGATATTATTTGTGGCGGTTACCGTCGCCGGTGAGTAGCACACTTTTAAACACATTGAATAAAAAAATCATGGAATTGGTTATGATTCCGTTGTCTTGCCGTGTTCACCCACTTTATTTCAATGGGTACGTGCTGATAGCTATAAAAGAAAACAATCATGAATTTGAAATATCTAGAAACCACATTACTCTTAGAACCCTGCTTGAAGTATATGGAGTTTTAGTTCTGATTATATACCAGAAGCGTTCAGTTAATCCTATTTTTGGCCAGTCAAAATGTCACAAATGATCTGTGATTTCTGAGTTAGAGAAGAAACAGCTGTAAGAGTAGCAATCTACAGTAGCCAGTCTAGGGATTGTGGTTGTTGATGTACAGCAATAGTTATAGTCAAGTATTAAAAGGGGCCACTCTTAGTGGTGCCGTAGTAGAGGAAAGGGATATCGATGCTGGTAAGACAGATAAAGCATCAGTGAGTGTAATAAAAACGGTGATGGTAGTACCACTGAATTGAATAATAATAATAATACTTTTATGTTACACGATTAATTTGACTGACACCAGTACAAACACAGTTAAAAGGTGCTTCAGTTACATAAGTACGGTAATAGTACATTGCGTTATGTGACAGAACACTCAAAAGATTTTCATACCACTGTAATGTATCATTAATCTAACATTATGAGATACACACATAAAGCAACACATATACACTGCCAACTGGGCAATCCTCACTATCGTAATAATTTTCGTTTTTCATTATGAACATCATCTCAGTCGTTATCATTATTATCACCCATATTTTCAGATTAATTATTTTGTTCATTCGAATTCTCATTTGATTGATACAGCAATCTTTATTTTTTAAAAAGCAAAACAAAACAAAACAAAATAACAGTAGCTCATGCCTCCAAAAGAAAAACGCCAAAAGACATACAATATGCCAGTTGGTAGATTGATAGACCATCCATACACCGCCATCATCATCATTGCCAGGCCAGAAAAATCGTGGTTACTTGATGATTGCGGTCCTCGTTTTCAGGCGTGTCCGGTCAAAGCTCCGATACCTACCGCCTTATCACTTCTCTAATGTCGAACTACTCGAAGGATATCCGGCCCGTCGTGCGATCCTCACAGTCCATCGTCGTCCGGTACGGCGTGGCCATTCAGCAGATCATCGACTTGGTCAGTAACTAAATAACATACAAGCCTTAGTTCCCCTTGTAAAAACCGATATCCACAAAAGAATCCATGCTGTGTACATATTAGTAGTTTCGTTCTAACCTTTTGTATTCTCAATTCAGTATGGAACAGTGTCGGCAGAAACGCCAAGTGGTAAAAACAATGAGATGTAACCACTGTGAATCAAGATCATTGTTGCGAGAGTTTATTCTCTACCATACACTTTCATTGCTTCGGAGCTGCTGTATCATAACAATAATTATTGGATGTTTTGAACGTTTCTAACATTGTGTGGTGAGTTATCGGATCTTTAAAAGGGGTGGTAAGCAATGTAGGCAAAGAAGAAAAAAAGAAGAAAAAGAGACATAATATCCCCTATCCCAACGCCTTACATCAATAAAGATTTAACCTCCGTCAGCTGTCTGTTTTGGGGAAAGTAATCCCAGATTCCCAAATAAATCACCACTGAACGATCGATTTGAGTTTGTCATCCATACATTTTTCTTCCCTTCTATATAGGACGAAGTCAACCAGATAATAACAACCAACGTTTGGCTTCGACAGGTAAGAGTTCAGAACCATGACAAATGTTGTAGGTTCTAACAGTAAAAAAAAGAAAGAAAGAAAGAAAACAAAACAAATCTTCAGTCTATCTGTATACAGAAGCTTTGAAAATGAGGGAAATTTGATGATTTATATTATGTGTACTTTATTTATTAATACAATATGATAATTTGTTGACTCTCTCACTTTTGTTACTATTTTCCTTATCTCATATTCCTGACTTGAGGGAGGTCGCAGTGCATAATATGACTAAGGACAATAATTTGTTTTTACTGCATGCACGGTTTTAGTTTCCTATGCCTTTATCATACCAAAATTCCACCTTTATATAAGAGTTTTTTTTTTCACGCTTTTATAGCTGTACCTAACAATCTCTACATATTTCTTTATCAGTCTCTATCTATCTACATACGGTAAACACGGTTCAGTGTATAGTGGCTGCAGATTATAACATTGTAAGATTAGTCAGAATTTTATATTTTTCACTTTAGAATAATCATTATTCATAAATGATGACGTCTAGTTACATATCATACGTTTTGAGTTATCCATGTATTGCAAGCCCCGCTTTTACTGGACCACTCTTTTCCATAATTACTTTTCTGTCAACCTTTCAAAGTATGCATCGTCGTTTTTGATAAATTTACATAATTGTACATCTTTTATTATACGTATTTATATATATATATATATATATGTGTGTGTGTGTGTGTGTGTGTGTGTGTGTGTGTGTGTGTGTGTGTGTGTTTGTGTGTGTTAGGTTATACTTTATTATCCTCATTGCTTTTTTTTATTGTTCAAACAGTATGATTGTGTAATGCATACTTTGTATTTTGTTAAACTCTTTGTTAATAAGATGGAAATAATTGAATATGCCTATATATCTATCTTCCTCTCTCCTCCTCTCTTCGAAGCACTGGTCTGACTGGAACTTGAGATGGGAACCCGATGAATACGGCGGGATCCGCAAGCTCACCCTGCCCTCAACGGACATCTGGAAACCGGACATCATTCTCTACAATAAGTAAGGTCACGTGATCAGTGTGTGTAGGGATAGTTACGTAACGCACAGCATCTTTGACTGTGGTTTACCGTCATTCATTGTCCCGATTTCATAATTTTCTTGCAAGATGGCCGAATGATAATGGTGATGAGGGGGAGGCTGTTCAATATACTTGCAAACTGGGATTTAACGTTTTGTAAGAGTACTCTACAGAGAAATTTAAATATAACGCATATCTGCCTCCACGATCATTTTATTCGGAAGGAATCTGATATGAAAATAGAATAGTCGAAGTCACTTCGTCAAGTTGTGTGTTCAGGCGGTCCCTGAATGCTGTTCCATTGGTAATAATGATATAACCACATGGATGCAGCGCATACCACTTCAGTCTCTATGCTGTCAAGAAAAGAAATGACAAGAACGTATAGATTTACAACACGTTCTCTCCTTAGACAGCAAAACTTCTTGAATAGATCAGTTTTCAGAAATTAAGTGAGTATATCCAACAAATCCGCATTTTCACATTCATCCATAGTTCTTTGGATGCAACTTGAAATAAACGTAAACCATAGACTTTGATTTAATCTGTGGAGAAACCGAAAGTGACTTGGACGAAGATCTTAAACCTCTGGTATAGACTTGTATTCATGCATCAAATCTTATAAACAAACTGGGACAGAAACGTTCAAGCGTTTGGATGAGATGTAATTTCTTTTTAGTTGTTTTGGCGCGTAAGTTCTGCTATTTTTAAGCTTATTGTTTTCTTTTGTCATCACTATCATTCATGTGTTGATACATTCATTTGTATTGTTTTTGTCATGGTTTGGTTTCTGCTAGTGCTGACGACACATTCGAAGGCATAATGAAGACGAACGCAGAAATTTCTTACGACGGCAGCGTAACGTGGAACGCGCCGGCCATTTTCAAGAGCTCCTGCAAGATTGCCATCAACTACTTTCCATTCGATGTGCAGCGATGCATGCTTCAGTTCGGCTCGTGGGCCTACACCACGCAGCACCTGAACCTCATGAACCGGTCGGCAGCCGGGGATCGTAGTAACTTCATCGTCAACGGCGAGTGGCGGCTGGAGGCGTTTCCGGTTATCCGAACACTCTACCAATACGCCTGCTGCGAGTACCCGTTCTCTATCCTCGATTTCGTCATCACCATCCGACGCAGGTGAGTCCTATATTCATTCGGACTACCGATGGCGCCCTTTAATTTGAGAGATGCTGTGAAATAAATTATTCGATTCCATTGACGTGCTTTTCATTTTTTTTTTCAGACGATCTATCCATATAATGAGAAGTTTTCGGGGGGGGGGGGGGGGAATCATCAAGATTGCAGCGACCCCTTAAAGAGATGGTATAGTTTTGGTTGAGATAGGGACTCAGGTTTTAACTTTTGCGAGATAATTAAAAAACACCTATATGAAATATCAAAGAGCACATAATTATAAGAGAAATCAATTCATATTGATATGGATGAGATATCCAAAACAAAGTAGAAATAAGTGGTCCTAATCAAAGGCATGGGTCCCAGGTTTTATTAGGACCTCTTTGTTTTTGGATATCTCGGCCATTTCAAAACCATTTTTTTATGAAATAAACTTTGCATACCTCTTAGAGTTGTATGCCCTTTAATATTTCATATGAGTGGTTTCTAATTTTCAAGCAAAAAGTGAAGACCTGAATTTCCATCTCAACCAACACCATACAATCCTTTTAAGTACATTTTTAAGTAATTATTATTTCAACAAAGAATGCAGTTTGCATTTATGTTTCTGTTTATGATGTTTACTTTTTTAGTAAAGTGCAAACGAAAATTTTGAAGACATTTCTCCTAGCAGCGCAAAGAAAAAAATGCAACAAACATCACAAAAGATCATGATTCCTCAACAAAACAAACAATAGAGATTTAGATTTCAATTTTCAAGAAATTAGTAGTATACGTACGTCAAATCAGTCGTTACAAATCTTGCTAAATGCTATGCAGGAGATATTGATAAAAAAAGAGATGTTGGGGCCAAGACAACGGTAGATCTTCATTTCACCGTGGTTTCGGGTTGAAGAGGTAGCTGACGCATGCGCAAATCGTTACTCATGTATCTTCACATCGAAATTGACTCAACGAACATAAATGTCTATATGTATTGGTGGTAAACTTGGGTTTAAAAAAATGCAATTATTCGTGCATAGTCTATCATATGACCTTGAAATGTTGTCGATTGAACATTGAATTTGATTTTGCAGTAATACGTTTTTCTTTTGAATATTGTAACCCGATGATGTTCATGGAATTTTTTTTTTGTTGTTGTCAATAGATATGTATCGCATTTCGTTTTGTTATCAAATGAGATTCAATTCAATTCAATTCAATTCAATTCAATTCAATTCAATTCAATTCAATGCAATTCAAATCAATTCAATTTATAGTTTAGTTTAAATCAATTCAATTGTCATTTCTTCTGGGTCTTCAGGAACAAGTACACTAAGTCTTAATATTCTTATTTCCTTTTCTCTTCTCCTTCGTCTTCTCCATGTGGCAGATCTCTATTCTACGTACTGAACATGTTGGTTCCGTGCATCCTGGTTTCGGCCCTGACCCTGCTAAGCTTCTACCTCCCCGCCGATGCTGCGGAGAAGATCACCCTCTGTATCACCATCCTCCTCTCACTCACTGTCTTCCTCCTGCTAGCTGCCGAGACCATGCCGCCGACCTCCGAAGTCGTTCCCCTCATATGTGAGTAAATTTTTACCGGCACATGCCCTGGAAGAGGGTGAAGAGGAAAATGGTAGGGTTGGGAAAGAAGTCGCGTGTGCCAGCTTATCACGCCGCCAAACGAATGTTTCAAAAGGAATAAGATTACATCAAAAGTTAAATCATTGTGTGATGTTCTTCACATAATGTTGCTTCTCCAATCGACACATCATTGTTTTGTTAAATTTTATTATGTAAAGAAGTTTGAGCGCAGATCCAACCTTAACTTAACCACCTTCGAAATGCCTACTAACGTCAAAAACCTATGAGAAAATGCGAATTTAAGTTTGTAGTTTTCCAATGATAACGGCATGACTTAACATATCTGCCAAATTAATTTGAAATCAGACCAAAAATATAAAGATATAAAAGAAGGTCTAATGGGTGGGGGAACAAATAGGTGGATTGTCGAGACTACGGTCCATAGAGCCTGAGAAGAAAAATAAGACAAAATAGTAAAGGAATGCTTATCAACTTGAAGAAGTGAATTGTATCAATAATGCTCGTCAACCACAGGGCTCACGGTTTTAAGTCCCTCAGTAGGACTAAACAATAAGGATACAATGCCTTGTGTAGGATCACAAACGGCACTCCGCCGCGGAGGGGGGTCGAACTTGTTATTTCGTGGTCTCATCCAGTGAGACACAATTCATTGTAGCTAGTTAAAACGAATTTATTATGAACTCCTCGAACGTGGAGAAATTATTGTGAGCTCCTTCGTGGAGACATTCATTATGAGCTCCCTCGTAGAGACATTATTATATATCTAAAACATTTTTTGATTGATTAAGATTTATTATGGTCTGATTTTACGTCAGTATTTTCTGGGACATTTTTTTCTCTTTTCTTTTCTTTTTCTATTCAAAAACAACAACAGCAAAGACGGAAACCATGATTCAGAAATTTCCCATGATAATAAATTCGATATATTTGTATACATTCTATTCTTATAAGTGAAATAATATTGTGACATATCCTGAAATAAAATACCCTCCATGCCCTCACAATTACAGTAAATCTGTAAGTAAACTTTTTTTTTTTATTGAAATTGCAACTTGAACATTATGACGCACGATTTTACATACTCAGGTACAGTTACACGAGATGTAGCCCAGCCCCGACTCTGCCGAAATATGCCTTTTAGTATAATTACTCCGTTTTCCCCTCGAATCTTGGCAGCCAAGTACTACATAGCGACTGTCGTGTTGGTGTCTGTCTCCACCCTATTCACCGTCATTGTTCTCTACATCAACCACCGGGGCACCTACACGGGAAGGGCGCCCTCCTGGTTGAGACGACTTACACTCCACTACTTGGCCAGGCTCATGTGGATGAAGGGATGTGACGACGAAGAGGATAGCCTGAAAGAGGTACCTTGAGGCCAGATAAAAAGTTGTTCAGGAACTTTTCATTTCACTTAAATACCAAGATAGATAAACGTTAAGTACTTACGATAAACACGCGATGTAAATGCATGATAAACAATGATGATTAATTCAAGAACATGCATGTAAATATACTTATTTGAATATGTCAATGGTTATTTTTCTAGTCATATTAGATGAGTAACAATTCATGTATTCATCATGACATTGTCTAAATTTCACATACTTGTTGTTGTAAGCATAATGAAAACTTATCGCAGAAGCTGTCACAAAAAGCAGTGTGCAATTCGTATACGTTTGATTGTTTGAATGATGTGGTTTTTTTTTTTATAATCGTGACATTGATGCCGACGCACTTACATACACTCAGTTATAAAGATTATGCTTTTATACATTTTCAGAAAACACTCAACAGTGCTCAAGAACCAAAGTGAGCCGAGCTTACTCAAAAGCGTATTTTCAGTCCCACTAAAAATCGACTTTCTAGACCTTGTAGATTTTGTGATGCAAGGCTCACATGTTTTTTTTTTTTTATTATATAGGTGTATCGCCTAAATGCAAGTAAAAACAACAAATACATGTAGTACACACGTTTATTGTCCTACAAATTTAAGTATAGATTGATTTTTTTTTTTTTAATAACACACTCTTCTTATATACCGGTTCATTTGTCTCCATCGAAGATTCCACGTATCAGCTTTGAGAATGTATCAGCTATGGATAAGGGCGTGTCCGACCAGGGGCGCTACAGTGGAGCTCCCCTCGAACTCGATGTCGCAAACCTGGAGCGTGACGTCCTCCCCATCGACAACGACGACGTCTGCACTGACCGCCGCGGACGAATCCACTCCTTGGTGAATGAGATCGCAGATAACCTCCAGGAGATCACCGAACGATCTGAAGCCGAGGTCCTCGACGAGGCAATCAAGGAAGAGTGGGTTCGAATCGCCTTCGTGGTCGATCGCCTCTTCATGTGGATTTTCGGCCTCACTACCGTCTTGGCTACCTGCAGTATTCTGTTCCAAGTGGATGAATAGCTACCGGCCCAATACGGTCTAATAGACCACCGGTACCTTATCGGTGTTTATCGTAACACTGTTTTCCAAGACTGAGGGTCCTGCGCTTCTATCAGCCAAGCCTGCATTGCCAATCTTAACTCTTTACATGCCAGACAGATTGTTGCTCTGTGGGATTTGTGAGTGTTAAATAGAGTAAATTTGCTTCTTTGGCAAGCTTAGAACTGACACTCCTCTAAGTAAAGAGGAGTAAAGAGGAGTAAAGAGGACTGGTAAAAAGGAACATTGTGTGCTTAATCATCGCAGTGTTTGAACGAGGAACAAGATACTGGGTACAAGTGTATGCATATAATGTTTTCGCACTGACGCAGCTGTATGCTGGTATGTAGGCCCTAATCATCATTTCACAATTTGTTGTCGAAGAAAGTGTTTTTATGAACGATCATTTCGGTCTTATTTAAACCCATCTAACCTGATTGATTGTGTATAATCTTTTTAAGGGAAAGCGTTGAAAATGGGCGCAGCACCATTTCTTTCTTAAGGCCATCTGAGGACTGAAGTCATGGCATTGTCTTTTTTTTTTGTGTGACTTGTACAGCGCTCCTTCTTTTCTTTACCAACACACGTACAGGAAACCGTAAGAATTGATAGTCTTGGCAGGAAATTGTCATCATGTGAGTTGACAATGTTTACTGCTAATACGCAATGTATAAAACAGAAACAAAATAATTTGTATTATTCGTTTCTATGCTGTCTTCTATAAATATGATGACATGTTTTGCAAAGGAATGCGCCAAAATAGGCATCATCATTACAGGAGTAGCACTTACAACGACATTTCTTATGTCGGAGATGGGCATTTATTATGATGATAAAACGGAGGGGCAAGGAATATTACACGTATGAGAAGCTTTTTTTTTTTCTACCTGCCAGCAAATCTCAACCAGGTAAAAAAAAATGCTTTCTTTTATTGTCTGTGTGTATATAATTGTATATTAACTTATAATGATAATGTATATATGATAATCTATTATTGATCTCACGGCAAATAAACGATTTTCTACTTGCTAGAAGAGTTAACTTCTTAGATAATGTTCCTTCATTTCTTTGAATACCCAGTAATAAATTTGGCACCGTATATTAAGACGTATAATTCCTCTAAATGTACGAATTAAATCATTGCATCTGGACTTACTGTTATGCATTCCAAGGACGATTTCACGTCCGATCCTGGACTCTTTATCCGCTCGTCTGGTTTGGTGGCGGGAACACTACCACGAATTGTCGACGTCATTGTTCGAAGTAAGATGCAATAATAGTTTAATTCTGTATTTTTATTGAACGTTGCCTGGATGAATCAGAACCTACATCAATTGTATTATTCCTCTGCAATGTTAGGCGTATCTAAGTCAGATTCAGACTTAGCATGATTATTACACGTTAGACAAAGATCCCTTTCACTTCAAGATTAATTGATGAGGATTTAGCTAAAAATGTTTGATTTCTGTCTCCAGTTCCAATAGTCATTATAATTTGTGATGTTTTGTATATCACACGGCTTATTCGTGAGTTTGGATGTATCGTTGTAATATAAACTATTCAGAAAAACTGTATTAGGCCTAAAGATCGCTTGATTGGGTGTAACACAAGTTTGGTAAATCAGTTTCCGTAAAATTCAAAAAAATGTTGTGGCAACCTTCTCCTTTCATCCCTAATGCTGGAAAATTACACGAACTTGTTCTAAGCACTGTAACTAATCTTTTTTTTCGCGCATTGTCATTGTTGTTGTTTACTTTCAAGCTTTCGTACTGCTTCTTTCCCTTCCGTCACAAATATTACACACACAAACACGCTTATATATATATATATATATATATATATATATATATATATATATATATAAATTATATACAATACATTATGTATAATGTATACATACATCTATACAAGTGTGTAGGCCCCATAGGTAACATATATTTCCACAAACATATCTGAAAAAAAAAATAGTTAACACGTATGTGTGTCGATTGCAACTTGGCATGATTTTATCCATCCAAAGTAATCCCTGCATTGAAAGCACATAATTTTCTTGAAGACGGCCTTGCCATGATATCCCGCTACAACGTGCAGCTATCTAACCTATTTTATACCACCCATGCTATCACGAAGGAACAGTGCATTTGTGTCTGTTTTTCTTTGCTGTGTCGTCCAAACATCTTCATCATTATTGACACTTGAGAATGAGTCACTTTTTGAAAACAGGCGTTGTTGTTTTTCTTTACTGAACGAATGTTAAAGCCCGACCCCCGAGAAGGAAGAGCAATATGCAAACACGAAATCAGCGGGCCCTGTCAATTTTAATACCCATGGGCTGAAGGAGTCAACAAAAGGCACCCTCCTCCCCCTGGGCTGCTGTGGGCAAGTCACACGGGGAAGAAAATGGAAACATTTCTGTGGCTTCTGACAAGGTGATAAGAAGTTTGGATGACAACAAAAAAGAGCCGGAAATAGTATTACCCCGGCTACTAATGGACCTAACTGTGGACTGTTTTCTCTATACGGTGGAGGGTTTGTATTTGTTTTCGGCCGTTAGATAAACACGCCGAAAAATATCTGTCAGCAATGTGACAATTCTCCGGCTAGTGCATCAACAGCTCAGCAAAAGAAGAAAATGGGAAATATATTGCTCGATCTTTCCTTTACCATCTCTCACGCACTCGCCCTCATTGTTCTTTTCTTCATCTCCATCTCCCCGTTTTTCTCCCCTTCTCGGTACGCCTTTTCCTCTTGCTGCGTCGTTATATCCTCCTGTTTCTGTTCATCTCTTTCTTCTACCTTTGGTGGGACAGCAAGAAAAAAAAAACCCGAAACAAAACGAGAGTTTCCGAAGATATCCCTGAACCAAGCGTGAAGATGGACTTTAAAATGCCAGACACCGCGCATGGCGCTAGGTGTGGGTTCCATGACATTTGCTCCTGCGATAATTGCGCCGATGAAATAAATGCACGCTAAGCCAAAAACATAACCCTTATCCTAATCCTTATCCTCACAACAAACTTTAAAGTCTATCACAATTCTAACCCTAACCATAAGTCCTTGGAGAAAAAAAAAAGACCGGAGAAATATTGTCGCAGGACCAAATGTCGTGTCATCGCAGTGTGATGGTGAAAAGGAATGAGTTGGACGCCATCACTGCATCGTCTAGGGGAGGTGGATGGGCCTGCAATAGATCCATGAGATATGACGCTATTTCAGGAAGGAATGGGTAAATCATTACAACTGGATGAACATGGCATATTAAACATATTCATCTCGCACTAAGAGGATCTAGTTGAATTCCTGGATTCCGAGGTTGCAGAAATAACACTATTTCCTGAGGAGCACAGCTCCGAAGAAAATAACGCTATTCCAGTCATCGACGATTCCACCATTCCACTAGTGGCTCAAAAGAGTACCTGATATTTTGTTTTATGTCCAGCCAATGACATTATTTTTGTAATCTAATAAAAAAAAAAATATTAAGAAAATTCTCTCACCGTATATACCTTTGTAAGTCCAGTCATGTTCTTACTTTGTATAATTATGATATAGTGTAAACCGCGATAGACGCGATTTACACAATCTGCGGTCTATATAAGGCCGATACCAACGACATTCATGCTATCGATGAAATACTGTTGAGTGATCGCATATCCATGACTTCATGGTTGTGATAACATTAAAGGTATAGTGCACTATACCATAAAAACGTTAGGTATAACACAATGTTTTCAACATCATCAACATTATAACAGTGAATATGTTTGGTCACATGACGTCATATAGAACCGTTTACCAAACAGGATTTAATTAATGAGGGTTTTTTCATTTCATTTCATTTCATTTTTATTTCATGTCCGGCCAAAGCATATATGACAATTTCATATAAACAGATTAAGTACAATTTAACTTTGACATTTCCAAATGAAATTTAGATACACGTCATTTGTTTACATGAATCAATAAACATACTAGTTGAAGAAATACATGGACAAAATGTGACTGAATCATAACAAAGAAAAGGTCGGAAATGGAGGGGACTGCTAAAAAGCCAAGCTTGTAGAATGCATGCAGTCCCCTCGTGAGTCGTGAAAATTGTAGTAATAATGCAACGAGACAATTTGACATAATCCTCGGGAAGCAGAACATAAAACGAGTACGCACACAAACACACACACAGACAGAAACAAAGCTGCTCTCTTACATACGAGTGGAAAGAATAAACAGGAGGTCAAAGGCCAGAAGGGGACAGGAAGACAGAGGAAGACAGAAGAAAGGGCAAAGGAGGAACAGTTCAAGGGTCGATGCCAGGGCACATGAGACTTTGGTCTTATCGAGAAGTGGACTATCTATGAGTGATATATTATAACGGTTATGAAATAAATTAAACAAAGTAAAGACATTTATAGCAGCAAAGAAATCAGTTAGCAGCTTTCGAAATGCAAATCCCCAGTGATATAAGAATTAATAAACATTTTCTTTAATTTCAAAGTAAAAGTGTTGAAACTTAGAGATTCTTTTATGCTGCTGTCAAGGGAATTCCTGAATTTAGGTCCAGCGAAGGAGAATATAGACTTTGCAAAAATCGTCCTAAACAGTGGTAAATGGAATTCATTGGTTTGTCTAGTGGGGTATGAATGTACAGTTTCATTTTGAATAAACATGGAGTCAAACGCAAAAGGAAGGGAATGATTTATCAATTTGTACATAAACTGACCTAAATTCAAACAATACAAAACCTTGATTTTTGAAATATTATTTTGATAAAACAAGTCATTAGTATGACATCTCCACGATTCTCTACAGATAATACGAAGAGCTTTTTTCTGCAATAATAATATTATTTGATAATAACTATTATTTGATAATAATAGTAAAAAAAAAATATATATATTATAGGACTCCGTGATTTCGTCATTTTCCCGGATGTCTAAATAAATAATGAAATCATTTAACAAAAATTGGGTGTGCAATGATAATCTATTTTGTGTAACAATAAACCGAATATCATCAATAACATTGTGAGTTATAACTTTTAGTCATAATCAAATGAATATCATGACGAGAATGGTAAGAAAGACAATTATATTCAAATCAGAAATGATGACATTACGGTTAAAAACAAACAAACAATGTCTTCAAGATTGAGCAAGAAAAGCATCTTGAGACAAAAAAAAAAAGAAAACCTGGGTGAAATAAAGGCGCCTCCTCATGTGAATTTCACAAAGATTATTGTCATGTTGGGACCTTTCAATAGTATTACATAGTATAGTATTTTTCAATAATGCACATTCAATTTATCTCAGCGTTCTGGTATTACTGTAAAAGAGGATATTTTCAGTAATTTTTGTGTGTTTTTTTTTTTTTTTTTTTCGCGCTCGGCGGCCGGGTAAGATGAATTTTCCGGGTGCTGTTCGTTATTCCGAAGGTTCGCTATTCCGAAGGGTCGTTATTCCGAAGGGTCGTTAATCCGAAACACGCAAATTCCCTATACCTAGAGGTTCGTTACTCCGAAAATGAAAAAGGGTTCGTTAATCCGAAAATTTGTGGCGATATTCCGAAGGTTCGTTATTCCTAAGATTGGTTAATCCGAAAATGAAATTCGGAATAATGAACCTTCGGAATAACGAATCTTAGGAATAAAGAGCCTTCGGAATAACGAACCTTCGGAATAACGAGCTGTAACCGAATTTTCCATGTGTTTAAAGGGACTGTACAGTACTGGTTGAGGTGGGGATTCATGTTTTGAACATTCCTAAGTGAGATAATGAAAAGCCTCTTGTGAAATATGAAAGAGCATGTAATCTTAAGAAGGATTCAATGTTAATTTGATAAAAATTGGTTTTCAAATGGCTGAGATATCAAAAAAAGTGCTAATAATAAAAGGCGACATGCCACAATTTTATTAGGATCTCTTTGTTTCACCTTGTTTTTGGATATCTCAGCCATTTCAAAACCGATTTTCATCGAATAAACTTTTGATACCCCTTAGAACTGCATGCTCTATGACATCTCATAATGTGGTTTCTGAATATCTCGCAAAACGTTAAAAGCTCAATCCTCACCTCGACCAGAACTGTACACACCATTTAATTCCTCGGAATCAAAAACAAAAATCATCAGCGGAACATATGACGTGCAAAAGTATTTGTGTTTTTTTTTTTTTTTTTCGTACTGGTTTCTAGTCGCGCGAAATGCTCGAAAATATTCATTTTTACAGTAATATCTCATTCTTGTTTATTTGTATACATGTATATTTCGCAAACTGAGTATGTTTTGTGTCTCTAATCTAGTGCTTGGAAAGTTAGAATGTACACATTATAATTAAGCATTGTCATAATCATAATCATTATACAATCAGTCATCCATTTATCTCAAGATTTTAGTGATGTAATGAATTTCTTTTGGCATCTTCACAGAATAGACATCGTTCCAAAAATTCTTGAAATACGTCAACTTTAATTCTGTGTAGGAGGATACTGTATGTCATGTATGTGCTGAAAAGAAATGATTTCTGGTGGTATTTACCTAAATATCTCAGCCGCTCTGTTATTTTTTTTTTCCTTGCTTTGATTTAAGACCAGTACTGGCCAAAGCTCTCACATCTTCCTGTATACCCAGTCATACCTGGTCCTCTTCTCGCTCTTCTATTCCTGTCGTACTGCCTCATCAATCACTCCTTTCTTCGGTGCTCATTGTTACGTAACAGTGGGGCTACCTGTGCCTTTCTACCAATCACTGGCCGACAGTAGTCAACTGAAGACACTCCCTCCGCCTTTGAGAGCAAGGTGTCATCACTTTTTCGCTTCACTGCCGATCGCAGCCGTGAAAGTGTGGTTAGAGAATGCCTTATTATATTTTCAAAGGGGAATAGGGGTGGAACGACACAATGTAATCCAGCTGGAAACTCGCCCGGTCACGTCAGGTCCTCGTCAGTGGCTGTATCGATCGCAGGTGAGCATCACTAGCTGCCTCCCTGAGTTGACGCCGAATGATTGGACCAAACAGTTCGTCTCGTTGTCCTTACCTCAGACCTATTTTCAAGGATGGATCAGAAGTAAATTCTGCAAAAAGTTATGAGAGAACGTCTTTGGCCTAAAAAAATGTAAATTTTTACATCCCTGGACAAGAACAAGAAAAAGCAGGAAAAAAAAAAAACTTTCAACATATTTGAAGTCGTCGCTGAGAAAACTTCAGATTGCATGTGGAGTTCAGTCATAAATCTTTCTCGACTCTAAATCATCTGGTGGAATTCGGTTTAATATATTGTAAATGTGATCATGGATCTCCGAACATCGCTGACTGACAATATGCCGTTGTCTTTCGACCACCGGGACATTTCCAAGGATATGCAGTTTCACCGTGCTTCGGATTTGTCGAGTCTTTATCACCGCGACCACTTTCATCGGGCAGTCTCGCGCTACGTTGAGCGAGATGAAGATAACCTCGACGACGACGACCGTCATGATTTTGGTGAGTGCAGTCCTGCTTCCTTGCAGACCTCCGATGCTGCCGGAAGTTGCGACGATACCCACGACGACTGCGACGACGAGGGGGCAGCGAAGTACTGTAGCGACAGCGGCAGTTCTATCAAACGCCGTTTTGCCGATGTCAAACCTCCGTATTCGTACATCGCTCTGATCACGATGGCAATCGAGAGCTCAAAGGACGGAATGCTCACGCTGAATGAGGTCTATCAGTTTATCATGGACAAATTCCCTTACTTCAGAGAAAACCAGCAGCGATGGCAGAATTCTATTCGCCACAACCTTTCTCTCAACGACTGTTTTATCAAGATTCCCCGGGCCCCGGGCCGGCCAGGAAAGGGGAATTACTGGGCGCTCCATCCGTCTTGTGGCGATATGTTCAGTAACGGGAGTTTCCTAAGACGAGCAAAGCGCTTTAAGCTGCATAAGAGTCGGAACGAACCGGCCCAGATCCGCCACGTGAATTCCCTTGGACACTTCAATCTGTACGGATCGTACGGACCTTCCTCGTACCCCTCACTGAACTCCTACGGCTGCCGCACGTCTCACCCCTACGCTCTGCCATCCTCCCAGCTGTCTCGACGCCCATCGACCATCGATGTGCCAGACACGCCGTGGTCTCCTTCGTCGTCAGCGAACCTGATGTCGCAGTCGCTGTCGGCGTTGTATCACTCGTCCCTGGCGTCGTTGTCCTACCTGCCCTCGAGGGGTCTTCCGTCACCTCTTTCGGCGGTGCATCACCCGGCCGGCTTAGCCGCCTATTCGTCGCTATACGACCCGCTTCATTGCACTTCTCAACATGCAACTCACTTTCATCCATTCAACAGACAGATAACAATTTAGCGCCGCACTTCTGTCACTTTATACTGTGACATGATGCAAAATTTGCGGACCATTCAAAACGTTCGGAGCCGATATGAAAACACAAATTGGATCATTTTGCAAAGTGTTTGCAATTTCATTTGGGATAAAAAAAATTGCTACGTCGATCCTGATTTTTTTTTTAATATATATATTATTGAAGGTCGGAAAAATATGTCATAGATTTCATTTTAAGAATAATACTTACGATTTACAAATGTCACTGTTTCAAAGTTAGTTCAATTTTCTACGTCAATGTGTAACTAAAGATAACATCAAAGTGATTGTCACCTGTCGAAAACAATACTATTAGAAATTCAAACTAAATTAGTGTGTTTTGCTTCATCCTGAAAGGAAATTTGTATATTATTGCCAAAGAAGATGTAAACTTGTATAAATGAGATGTCTGTAGAATTAACACATATAGATTTTAACTGTATAATTTGCGTCTCATGTGTAACTTATTAGGGTTATGCCCATACCATGCTACGAAGAATACAATATATATAATTTCGCTTGTTCCAAATTTACTATGAGAATGGTATGTTATTTTTAAGGATAAGACTTTCGAGTAGATTTCTCTCATATCCATTCAGTCAAGTTGCATTTCTGCATTCTACACTATTTTCGATACAGTATAAACAAATTCAACAAAGTGTCGACATAGTTATATGAATTACTTAATACACGCATCAATATTCATCGACTGTTTTAATCTGAGGATATTGTGTAAAATAAAGACTTAAAGCCATGTTGGATTGAAAGTTTTCCTTGGTTCGTTCCTCGTAGATATAACCTATGATGTTATCAAATGAAATCTATTTGTAAAGAACATCTTAGCTTTCAGCCAATTTCACCCTCGTTTTATGTTTTTTTTTTTCTTTTTGACAAGAATGTTTAATTTGTAGTTCGGAAACTATGAAATACGAAAATAACGTAAATGCATGTATCTGTTTTCACCCCTCCCCCCCCCCCTCTCTCTCTCTCTCTTTCCTTCTTATTTTACCCTATATCAAAACCTTGGATATTTTGAATGCCATTTTATGAGCATTATTGACAAAAGCACTTTTGTTTTGGTAATAAGTATACTGTACTCTTCAAATGTGTGTTTAACAGGTAATGTTATCATTATGTTTATGGGTCATGTGGGTTAAATAAAGTTAATTGACTTTTCTCAGAAATCATCCCATACACAAATAGACCTCAGGAAGAAAAAAACAAAAACCGGAATGTTAAAAGATAGGGTCCGATCACTTCAAAAAGATAACAGTTATCCAGACTGTCAGGTGCTTCTACAGGAAAAGATTCCAATTGGTAATTTGTAACCATGTATCGTTTGTGTACTCAAAATGTCTGAATGTCAAATTCCTAATCGCATCTTTAGTCTTACCACGTCCCTGATACTATAATTGGCGAGTGGCAAAACCAGGCCTATATGTATGTTATGCAATATTTCATACTAATTAATGGTATGAGCACACGTATACACGTCCCTTGTCATAAACTATCTATTAAGAATTATTGTGAAGAGAACAAGATATTAAAGTTGAAACTACTTTTCCTTAAACGGCCGATGCTATTGATGTCTGTCATTATGAAGTATATTAAAATGCTCTCAGCATTTTTTTTATACTTTGATAATATCACATTTGATTTTATTTATATTTCCTGTGCAACAATAGACGATAAGGTAATTCTGATTATATAAATATATATATATATATATATATATATATATATATATATAATATATATTGGTGTGTTTATATATACATATTATGTGAAGACAAAAAGAAGAGATTGCAATGCATTTTTAGTGTCCAGCAACTTTAAATGGTTCCCCAAATTTTCAAGCGTCACGCGTCTTTAATTTTCTAGGTTTCGGATAATAATTATGTATATGTAAGCATGTATCTCTCTCTCTCTCTCTCTCTCTCTCTCTCTCTCTCTATATATATATATATATATATATATATATTTATATATGTATATATGTGTATATATCATATTATACATGTATGAATTAATACATAAATATATGTCTGTGTGTGTGTATTTCCAACTTAATATTAAAAAAATATTTATTTCAGAGAATATCTTGGACATTTATTTTGTTAAAAGTGAACTTATTTTGTTTGTCATTTTTCATCAGTGTTCTATATAATATATTCATGTTATGTGTGGGAGTGCGTTTGTGTGTGTGTGTGTGTGTGTGTGTGTGTTATCACCCTGACAGATATGCGTCTTTCTACGTACTTTGTCCCCGGTGGCAATCTCTTTTAGGGCATGATTAAAGACTTGATCGAATCAAATCTAAATGAACACACAAATGGATGAAACACATTTCAGACACAATATACTAGTACCCATCCACCCACAACACACACACACACACACACACCTATACATACCCACACACACAAATACACACACACACACCCACACACACACACACACACACACACACACACACACACACTGCAAACTACATCAATTGCATGGGGAAACGGACGCGTTGCAGTTGATAATTGCATCTTTGTGCGTGTGTCACATTAATGCGTCTTTGGTTAATGATTTTATTGATCGGTCGGTTTAGTGGGAGGTGCAACCCAAGCTGGCTTTAAATGCATTCAATGAAACTGAATTCTCTGTGTAATTCGAAAGAAATCGAAGAACTTTGTATCCGACGTCGCTGTATATTTTTGTTTGATAAAAACGGTGTGTGAGTAGGGAGGGGGTGGGCAGGATGGAAAGAATTAAGTGAGATAACGTACAGGCCTATCCAGTTTAATAGCAGTATGTGCCCTGTGTGTATTTCCCTACATAAAACCAGTTCTGTAATGAAAATAAGGCATGCTTTTGTAGAGAAACTTATTTCTGGTATCCTAAAAACTTCGTTGAGGGTTATCCGACATTCGCAATAACTGCTGCATACACTCAGCAGGTATTACCTAGCTCATTGATAGGTCCGTATATCCATTGTATGTGGGAAAAAGATATCTAAAAATGTTAATACATTTGAAAAAATACAACTTTTTTAATTTTTACCTCAATGCTCATCACCAAAGTGCTTGGTATATTAACGTAGTGTTTACAGTCGTGTGTAACGAGCCAGAAGTTTTCAAGAGCCGGACAAGGGGTCAATCCCACCGGGAGTGTGGCGCTGGTCAACATTGCCACGGGGGATATCTTTGCTGGACTTACTTCTTCCTTTTAAGAAGAGTCTTTGGCATAGAGCCGCGGAGTACATGTAGATGTATAACTGCAGCCCATCGCCATTTATCTATGTCCCTGTAACGAAAACAAAAAACCAAAACAATTTACTCTCTGTGCACTGTAAAAAGTAAAATAGTAAATCAACATTTTGAATGTTGTCACTCCTTCAACCTTTTGTAAAGTGCTAGATTTAACGTTCGAACTGCTGATTTACAATTTCATATTGTATATTTAAAAATGAACTGGTACATCCAGCAATTTTAAAGTAAAATTTGATGAAATATTTAAGGAGTGAAAATATTCAAAATGTAGATTTGCCATTTTATCTTTTAGAGTGTAGTAGTAAGTATAATTTTTCATACATCACTCGAGAGTAGTGTCTTTTGGAAGACTTAGTAAAGTGAGCCTTTATCTTATAATCGCTTAAAAAAGAGCTAAATATTCCTAAATAGTCTTGGTTTTATGGATGAGCAAGTATCAAAAAGATATAGGTATTGGTATGTCCTCGCCTTAGAATTCATGAATGCATTCTGCAAAAATTCTTACAAAACTCTTTTCTTCGCAGTTACAACGTAATTATTTTTTGTACATACTGCCTCTTAAATTGTTTCAACTTGTGCGACTTTAGCATCAATGTTAAATATTGCTGGTTTATTCTGTTGTTGTTGTTTTTATTTTCGTCTTCAGATGAAATATACACAATTTACAGTATGAAGAAACGGGGGATTGCCCGTTCAGCCATATTTGAAAAATATGACAGTTCTTCCCAAGGGTCCCATATAAAACTGTGATCAGTACAGTTTGTGCATTATGTGTCACACAATAATCAATGGGTTCACGTACTTTAATGTATTTTTGCATTTGTCTGTATTTACATTTCCTTTTTCTTTTTCACAATCAAGTCAAACTCAGATATATACGAAGAGATAGGATGCAACAGAAAGACTCATTTAACTCGGAGGTTAACCATCGAGGCAATCAGGAAAAAAAAAATCGATGGTAATAAATACATTTTTTACATTTTTCCTCCTGCCGATGCTTTTCATGACAAATTCACATCATTTTGAAAGCAAATGAACTGAAAACCTTCTAGTGCTTCAGGGGCAAAAAGAACCTATACAGCAATTTAAAAAGCAGGCGTATAACAACTACATTATCTTTGTACCCACCAGTTTTCAGACGTTTGCGTACATCCCTAAGTAAAAGTAGAAAAAAAAATACAAAAGATAATCATTGATGGAACACTACGAGGATGATGGAAGCCTATACTTCCATCCAAAGGCAGTACTGTTGGTTCTTTCTTTGGCGAATGTTTTGGTGTATAAAGGCAGTAAGTCAGCAAATATCCCACGGGTATTTGCCGTAGACTTATCCAGCGAACAGTTAGGCCGGTATCGAAAGTACACACATCACACCGTTGTATCTATCTTTACCAAAAGATATGAAAAGGGAAGAAAAAGGCTTTCAAGAAGAGTGTTGAGATGAGAATACTGAAATGGTATAAATGAGACACACAAACAAAACAAGACTCATTTATAGATTAAAGGCTGTCAAAATATTCCTTCAAAAATATAGAAATGGAATGTTTGTTTGTTTTGATTATTTGTTTTGTTTGTTTGTTTGTTCATTTCCATCTGAGAAATGGCTGGATAGCCCATATTCAGCTATGCTAAGCTGGTCTTCCATGGGGTCCAGTTGGATGTGAGATAGGACCACTTCACCGGGTTAAACACCCTGCTCTTTGCGATGAATGAATGAGGCGGGGTCTTTTACGTGCATGAGTTGTTATACTCACTCATACACGGGACCTTCATTTTTATGTCCTACCTGAGGGACAGAGTGTTTTGCCTCTTGCTAGAGGGGACGATATGATTACACATAACATTGCTCAGTCCAGACTTGGGTTCGAACCCGGGCCCTTAGGATCGTGAGGCAGACGCGCTACCTACTGAGCCAACTCACCGCCCAAATGTTCAAACAACCATGCACACACACACAAAAAAGAACATTGGTAATAGAAGACTCAATAACGAACAAAAAAAAAATCTGGGAAATAAGTAGGTAAAATTTAAAACTATATAGATTATGTGCTTACAGTTTCATATTATTAGACAAAGTTGTTTTACATACTTAGTTACTTTTTTTTTCTTTAATAGACATCTGAAATTTAGAGAAGTCAACAAAAAAAGCTGAAACGTATTATTAAGAAGTAAACAGGTGTACAAAAATCCCATAACTAATAAAAATTATTTTCTCTGTTGAAAGCTGACAAAAGTTTGGATAGTTTGCATGTAGAACCGATTACTGATAAGGGGAGAATGAATCGGAAAGCCATCTGTTTCCCTCCTTAATTCTTAGATGGTTGCCGTGTTTCAGTCAGCAGTCAGTTTCAAAATTTCAATTTTGAGTTGCTGACAATGACAACCTTTTTGTTATCCGCCGCTAAATTCAAAATGATTTATGAAGAAGAGTTGAAATACTGCAAGTGCGATGTTTGAACGGCATTCCACAAAACTGACAACATTACCAGAATCGGCCACCTACACTATATACACCATCTCTTCTCGTTACATGTGATGTGACGTTAATGACGTATTCTTTTCTCTGCATTTCTAGGGTTTCCACCCAAGGTTTTGGTGATGCCTTTCCTGTTGCTTTACACCCCACAGCGGTATTCAGACTTGCATAAACCTCCAGCATTTCTTGTGCTTCTGTTTTTCAAGTGAACACCTGCGTGTAAGGATTGCAATTATTGCAAGCAAAATAATAATCTCCCTGTTAGGTTTCAAACCAAACCAAAGCAACTTGGTTGATTTGGCGTGGAGTCCATCGACTTTGAATAAATAGAATACGAAAACATTTCTGAAGGTACCGAACTCACAAATAGTAATGCTGTTTTGTTCGTAAATTTCACAGGGAATAACGATGAAAGATTATTAGGCTATACTGCTGATCAATTCAGAGAGTGTCGGACATTTAGTGTCATTTAAGTATTCATAATAAAAAGCACTCCACCTGCAAATGCATACTAAGGACATAAGTAACCCACACACATGCACACAACACATATGTATACGAATATCATTTATTATATACATTACGTATTGATTTCTTCAGTCACAGATCAAATTAAAAGGAATTTGAAATTGGAGACAATTTGGAAAGAAAGTGAAATAAGTCTGGAATTCATAAAGCATAATCTCATTTCTTTTTTGTTGCTTTACCTGCTCCTCCTGTTAATAACTTTGATTTTAAATCTAAATCAAGTGCGATATAGCAACAATAATAAACCAGCATTGTATGATACGTCCTTCCTATTATGACATTAGACGGTTTACCGAAAATCAGAGTGATCCCAAATCTAGTAAACAAAGAAATTATTTGGTAAGGGACAGAAGTGTTTTGAATGAAAATTAGATAGGAACAGTAGTTTATCCAGTTAATTTCTTCAACCCCTATATATGTAAAACACATCTTCAATATGAATAGAAATTCATTTGCTTTGAGCTATATCAAAGGCAATTAAATTGATAAAGAAAAAGAATGGCTTCGTTATGATTTAATGAGAAATAATGTACATTTATTAACTGTCCAAAAATTGTAGCCATTAATCGACAAAAATAAGAATCAACAAAAATAAAAAAAAAATTGCGCTTAATGAAAACAAAAACAACAAAGGCATATAACAGGGAAACACTAAGTTACTTACAAACATCATTTACTCGTCTATACGGGTATTGCCAGAGGAAGCCGCGCTGTCGAATTAACAAAAGCCCTGAGCTCATGGTACACATCTTGACTAAAGTGTCCAACTTCCTATTTTAATACTAGGTCAGTTCTTCTATTCTATCAAAACATTTTAGGTAAAAAAAGAAAAATAGGGATCTTAAGCTAACACCCCACAAAAGAACCCACCTTTGGGCCGCTAGACACCGCCTGTTTGTTTTCGCCCTGGACAACCCGCCGCATGTTTGCTCTAATTGCACCTCCGACACTTGCCTCATTTACTTATTGTTACAACTGCTGTTTATGTCGGGAAGTGTACAGTCAATGCATACGGCACCTTGAAAAAAAAAAAAAAAGGTTTCGGTGGGAAAAGGTGGACACAAAAAAACATTCTAGTTCTCATTGGCTACTTCACTTAATTTACCTAAAAGGATAGCGCTAAGCTTTGACAAGAATGTCAATAAAGATTCGGTGTATCCAATCGTTCAGATCTAGCTGTTTGTTTTGCAGACATCTGAGGTCTGAGAATCGATCTGCTTTCGATTCTAGTTTGGCTTAAAACCATCGCTTTTATCTTTTACTGTGATGTTATTCGGAGTTGTTCCTTTTTTTCACCCATTAGGTTCTTTTATTTTTTAATTTGCAGATGCTCTAAGCAGTGAATACTTCACACAGCGTATACCATATACTGATCATTATAGGAAATCATATCACATATACTGTTACTTTAAAAAAATATTAATCATGACAACATTACTGTTATTATTGTCGTTATTGATATTATTATTATTATTATCAATACTACCATTATTATCATTATCATTATTGTTATTATCATTATTTTTTTTTTGTTATTATCATCATCATTTTCATTATGATCTTGACCCAGGGACGTCGGAAGATTAACAACAAACCAGACCAAAAAGAAAGTTGCGACGACCTCTCAAAGTCAAAGTAGAGTGGCAGGTCCCCGTTTTTCTGTTTCTTAACAATGCTTGATGAAACTTGCAATCATTCTATAGTTTATGACAGTCTGTTGCTTTATAGCAATTTATCTGAAACCTTTAATAATTCTTACAATGATAACCGTTTGTCAGGTTTTTTTTATTATTGTTGTTTATTTCAAGTTACAGGTCTGTTATCAATCTTGTTAAAGAAAAACCACGATATCTTATATCTTATCGATCATGATTCTCTCCGAATTCGTACTCTACATTTTCCTCTCAATCGATACTATCTGTCTTTATCTTTATTTCTCCAGAAAGTTTAGGTAAACAAAGGAAGCCTTAAGTCAGATAATTTCTAGTCGTCTTCCTTTCTACCTCACCACTCGCAGAGCCATGTTAAGTATAATAAGTAGCATATAACCTCCAAGGCAAACCCGGGATACAAATGTTTAAGTAATCCCCTCTTTAGTACATGTATATACATGATGTACGTTTAAGGCTTCAGCAAGGAATGCTTTGTTTGGGTACATAAAAAGTTTCCCATTTCTTATTGCAAATAAAGAGGAAAAAGAAGGGAAAATAAAAACAAAATGTCCAGACTTATCAGCTTCAGTTCATACAGAAGCTAAGTAACACGTGTAACTAACTTAGGGTATTGGAATTTGTGATAGGTAACGCATTGCAATAAAGAATACTTAAGTTCGTATCAAAAGAAAATTATTTCCGAGGTATGCTATCTTTAGAAATAAGATCAAGATTCTTAATGTGCCAAACCAGGGACTGCTGACACAGGCATGAATGAGTTGAAGATATTATTTTTGCCTATTTAACTGTTTATCCCAATTTTTTTGTCATCTGTATTGTCCTATGTATTTTGTATAATGTTTTATCATGTAATCTTTGTTGATAATATATTCATTGTACCTTATTTATCGGACAGGTGTCAGGCAGCCTTTGAAAGGCCTTTAGGCCTATCGTTGATTCCTTCACTTTTATTATTCATTGTATCTTTCATGATTGAAAATATTGTAATGTTTATATTTTCTTTTTACTTGCTATGTATGAATAAATGAGCTGAATTGATCTCTACGAATCATTAAAAGCAATGATGACCATTCAGCAGCATTTTTAAGATATAAAAGCGGTTATAGTATTTAAGTTCATATCGTCTATCTACTTCGTCCTCATTTTACTCTCTCCTGTATAAATACTGATGTAAAAAGAGGGGAACTCTAAATCTCTTGTCGTTGTCATATAATCATTTTTTTGTTTGTTTCGCCTGACGTCACAATATCAATATTTTCATACATGGAGTCCTTGACGGATCTTGAGATGCCCTCATCTCCTAGAGTTATTCACAAATTTTACAAGCTATGCGTTTCTTTGAATTTATCTTTTCCATATAGAGTTACAAACTAAGATTGTATTGGTTACTTGTTTATTTATATAAAAAACAAAGTTGATATTACCATAATTATTTATCCATGTTTTGTTGAAACGTATATATGTGTTTCAAAGTTCCTCAAAATGTTATGTACTCATGTAAGCGTAATGTTTATTGCTATGGAAATAAAATCATTTGAATTGAATTGAACTTATTAGGGTCTCAGATATTTATAATCAATTCATTATCTATTCGTGCAATTCTTTATTGAAAAAAAAGTTAACAAAAATCATTTCATTTCATTCTGGTTTTTTTTTTTTTCAAGTCTGATGAAAATCCAATCGCAACAAGATATTTGAATACACATAATTACACAAAATCAGTACAATTGTAATTAAGAAAAATTCTGCTAATCGAAGCGCAATAAATATTGTGATTTTTATGACGAATACCGAATAAAAGTTGTTGGAAATAGAGGGGGTTGCTAAAAAGCAGTGCTTGTAATCGCCTCATAAACAAATTGATAAATGCTAAACTAGCAAAACTAGGCATATTGTCATAAACATAAATGAAAGACAAGGAAAAATACACAAACAAATGAACAAACAAACACACACGAGGCATGCAGCTCTTTTGTAAAAGGAAAACAATATAAGTATGGAAAGAATAACATGAAGAGACTAAAGAGGACAGGGAGAAAGAGTGAAGGAAAAAAGTTGAAGGGTCAGACCATCAACAAGATTCATTTATTCATTTATTTATTTTTCCATCTCCAACAAAACATGTAAATACATTTTCTTCGTATCAGTGCATATTACATCGACATTACAAAATATGATAAATAAAACTTATGAATATACTATTGATAACGCAAAAAGAAAAACCATAAAAGCCATTATAAAATTTTGACGGGCTCACCGAGATTTACAAATATTTTTTTTTTGTATCATCCAAACTTCTCGACTAAGTTCATTTCGAGGAGTGTGTTCCTTTTTTATAGCATTTTTTAATAATATTGTTAGCTTTTCATTTGAGCTTATTTCTTCTGTCATTTAACGTCTTCCGACGTCCACATCGCGTTGTAACACCTTTACAAAAGGAAGCAAAATGATAAACCTTGCGACCTCGATTTAGAAATTAGACGTTCAGCTTAATCACGATGAAGGACGGTACATTCATAGCAATCTTCATCTACTTGAGGAAAGGGCACTTGCAAAAGCAAGTCAAACAATAAGATGACACATACCAAACTGGATTTTAAAGGTTTTAAATTACCCCCACCCCTCCCCATCTCTCCTTTTCTCCCTTCCTGCCACTCTCCCGCTCTCATCGTTCTGCGCAAGCTGTAAATGTCTGAATGTTCGTCACATGAGCGGGAGAAACTTGCGAAAGGAAAAGAAAAAGAAGAAAGCTCGTCATGTTAATTCCGTCAGACAAAACACGGATGTCGGCGAAAGTGACTCGTTGAACAATAACCGCAGATCGATATTAACACAACACATTTCGGTCGTGAAAAGCTATTATCGGCGATGCCCAGCGCAGTGCCGCTTTCACTAGGCCATCAAACCGCTTTACCCTAATGCCAAAGTGGTTGTTTATTCATGGTGTATATTGTCATACGACTATTGTGTGACTGGGACATATTTTGGTTTGCACATAGCATGCCTACGCCTTCGAGCCTCCCCACCCCCACCTACGTCCACACAGCATCAGACAGTCAACTGGTCCCCTCCTCCCCCCTCCCCTTTCCTGCTCCTAGTCTAGCTTCCAGATCATCTGTCTGTACTTATTTTTGCTTCCCATAATATTAACGCCCTCTAACGACGACTTAGCAGGCTCCGCTGGATGGGTGGTGGCGACTCAATCGAGGGTCGGGAAGCGACGGAAGGTGCATTTTGTGGAAGGACCCAACAGTTGACAAAGGGTCTGGAAACCAGTCTACCTGCTCCCTCTTTCTTCCATCAGACGAGTACAAAAAGAATCCAACGTTTCCTGTTTCTTCCGAAGGTTCATGTCGCATGTTCCCGTCACCGGCTTATTCGATACTGTTTAATCGCATTGATTGTGCCACTTCCCTGAGACCGAGCGAGGATGGATCTATACAGGTGGCGGAGGAGGTGTTAAAAGTCCCCCCTCTCTTTTCTCCGTCCATTAATAGCTGTCCAGACTACCGCACTTTCTTATCAAAGCATTTTTCAACCTCTGTTCGCACCTATCCACACTAACGTCATTCATTAGTCAAATTTCGATCTGTGTTTTCTTACCGCTGTCTATTTTTCGCACTTACTCTGTTTGTCTAGCCATTTCCGTTCATCGCTTGTGCGTATTTGTCGTGCCGTGTTTGCTTCGATGCGTGCGCTTTGTAATGAATAATAAATAAATTACGGGTTTTCCACCATTGGCAATATGACTGAACGGGAGATGGATTTGGCAGAGCACCTCTAAGTGCGGTTGATTGAGAGAAAACAAATTCAAGGTATTATAAACAATCCATGACAACTTTCTGCGCCACCCTTTTCGCCAACTTTTAAAGCTCATCCCTCAAATTTTATTTTTTTTTCTCCATAAAGGTGATCTAAAAACAACCATAAAAACTTTTCTTCCCAGTGTAAACATGTTCATTCCCTGTCACTGTAAACATGCTCATTTCATATCAATCACAGTAGGAAGGCATATCTTTTATAACTTCCAATGACATAAGTAGTTTATCTGAAAGATTATAGTTTGAATCGATTAGAAAAAAAAATGAGGACTTTGAATGACAGATGCTACCACTTTTCTGTGTAATTGAGAATTATTCAAGTAAATGATTGTCCAAATATAATGTTTCCCCCTAACTGATCCTGTTTGTTGAAATTCAAATAATTTCTAATGCAATAATAGATTTGTCAAAAAGTACAATTCTGCACCTAGATCACATTTCGCTCATCTATTTTTGTCATGCTATACTAACATCTATCTATGGTTGCGAATAACGTATCTTCAAACGTCTTTCAGTTCCCTCAACGCGTAAAGTTTCACTAAACTAATGATAATTATGAGATCAAACAGATTCTTATATCATAAAATAATTTTCCTTTGTGCATCATCTGCTTTAGTGCTTTCTTAATAGGGTACAGGCGGTGGAGTTTTTCTTTTTCAATCTGTTAAATTGCAGTATTTCGATTTCATATTAATTCTATTCAATCTATTTCGTTTTACTTCCGGAAAACATTATATAAGAATATTACAAACGATCTCGAGTACATATTTGTTGATTGCAAGATAAAAATCAAAGGTAATTAACGAATTGAAAGCATGATTGCATGTACACTGTATATACTTGGTATATTCTGCACCTAGATCACATTTTGCTCATCTATTTTTATCATACTATACTGATATATCTATGGTTGCGAATAATGTATCTTCAAACGTCTTTCAGTTCCCTCAACGCGTAAAGTTTCACTAAACTAATGCTAATTATGAGATCAAACAGATTCATATATTATAAAATAATTTTCCTTCGTTCTGAGATTTAAAAAAAAAAATTGAGGGTCCACCAAAAAGCCATTCTTACATGTCTTATGTAAAATGTGGACAACTCAAACTAAACTCAACAACCAAAATGGCATGCAAACCAAAAACATGAGCCTGCGATAACGTCGTTGATTTGCCGTTAAGGACACAATAACAGTGCATAAAAGTATCCATACATCTCCGTGAATACCAACTGCAGTATTTTGAGTATTTTCAAGCTAGACATAAAACATTTCAAACTCTTTTGCCTTAAGACCAAACAAACAATAAATGATGATAATAGTATGACTAACTTTAATGCAATGTACGAAGGGGACAATTATTGCTTGTTCAATTCATTTCCGGTTCCCGGTTCATTCCCTGTTCATTTCAATGTATAACAAAATTTGACGATATGCATGTCATAAATCATAGAAGACCTACTTGTTTCAACGCATTAATACACATTGTGGGGTGCGATTGTATAGAGAAAACGTTTAGGGAAAAATATACAACAGTGAATTGAATGTAAATTGTGCGATAAGGAACAATTTAAATTTGGCATAAAGTATACTATACAATATCGTATGAAATTGGAAATGCAGGGGATCATCTTCGTAAGCTGAGATCTCGACCAGGAATTCAGTGGCTCCATGATAATGTTTGTGTATTTTACCCAAAGCTTCATTTTCATTTCATTTTCCAGCATGGCTTGAAACGTAAAATCAACGCCATACTCTCGAGTTACTTGTAGTAATTTATGCTTGATATGAAATACCAATACCCATCCAATACTTGAACACATTTACAATGGTTTTAGGGGATTAAAAAAAAATCTGAGGAGAAAACAACCAGAATTGCTTGGAAGCTGTAGTCAGACAATCTGGAAAAATCACAGCAATCAATCCATTATATTTCTGAGAACAACTTTAACCTCCATGCAGGTGAGATAAAATGGTGTTTCGTAGATAAAGGAAAATGGATGTTGGGTAACCGATGCAAATCGACCATTCAAGTTGGATAATTACACGCCCAATTGCATGACGCATGTAACCAGCCGCTTCAGGCATGTTAGGTGTAATTTTACGTATTGAGCCTTGTTCAGGTTTCCCGGCATTCGTTTGGTATCCCGTTGTAGACCCCTTTTTTTCGCGCATTATTGCCGATTTTCAGTCAATTTGCATACCACACAGGATAGGGCACATAAACTTAAAGGGATGGTACAGTATTGGTGGAGATGAGAATTGGGCTTTTAACTTTTTACGAGAAACCAAGAAAACACTTATGATATAGTACAGAACATACCAGTTTAAGAGGAATTCAAAGTTTATTTGATGAAAATCGGGTTTGGAATGACTGAAACATCCAAAAACAAAGTAAAAACAAAGCATTCGGATTGTGGGTCCCACACTTTATTAAAATGATATCTCGGCCATTTCAAAACCAATTTTCATCAAATAAACGTTGAATTCCTCATAGAATTACATGCTCTTTCATATTTCATAGGAGGTTTCTCATTATCTCACCAAAAGTGTTAGAAACCTGAAATTAGGTCTCAACCAAAACTATACGATCCCTTTAATATTCCAGCCTTCTTGGCTTCAGTGACTTTACCGATAATCTGACAGAAATCTTGGGACAAACTAAGACTGTACCTGATCCACAGTTACCTGTGTATACAAAAACAACAACAACAACAACAAAATGTATTAGGCCTTCCGGTAGCTGGATTATGAAAATCATCATTACATGTGTCTACATCACTAGGGAGACTCCAGAAGGTTTCCACTGCTTTTGCCTGACACCAAAGACTACGACTGCAAAATTGGCAGTTAACTGGTGAACAGGAAAAGTAGCTTGGTACCAACTTGTCAAATTACCAGCGCCATGTTAATGAGGTCCCTTTGCAATCCCATGCGATGAGCAACAGGTTGGCATGGATACGCGAATTGAGATTGACTCTTTTCTTTTCCTTTTGAAAGGGTGTCTGATGGTGGTCGATCGGTGAAGCCTTTTGGCCCAGGCTTAACTCTGACAATATTGTCACAATTTAGCCCCAAAGCGTGCTTTTATCTGATGATTGATAAAAAGAGAGTAGTGATGTTTTTCTAATGTGCATCAATATCTGTAAGCAAGAAGGAGTCATTGTTGCAGGTGCTGCAGTTAGTTTACAGAACTTTTGTGTAATTTCTGAAGCTCAACAAGATCACAGGAGATTAAAGAAAGAGAGTGATATGACACTTGGTAGCTTTCACTTTAAGTGTATTGATTACTTTTAATTCCTCCGGCATATACTCACAAGAACATGCAGTTAAACGTCCGATGGTATATGCGATTTGGCTTATCGTAACCGAATTCAAAAGCATCGTCACGCAAGGCTTTGGTTTTAAAGACCTATAATGATCTTTTTTCCCCGTCTTATTTCTTTCTCTTTTTTTTTTTTGTAATAAAGATAAATCAAGAGCTCTCACCAGGTAAAGGGCAGTACTACATGAAAGTGAAGTTATAAAGTGCCACTTTGCGATGTTTGCGATTTTTGCATTTTGCGATTTTTGCGATGTGCGATTTTTGCGATGTTGCGATTTTTGCATTTTTTTTTCTTGATGAGGGGACTGCATTCTACAAGCTCTGCTTTTTAGCAGTCCCCTCCATTTCCAGCAATATCGCTTATGCATTTACCACAGTGACGTAACAGATATTTGTATCTCTGTTGATAATTTACCTATATTTTTCTTACAATGTTATTCTGTTCATCGCATTGTGGTACTGATTTCATGACGTCTGTGTATATGAGTGTTTCTTTGTATTTCTTATTTGTTTGTTGGAAGTGAAATAAAATCAACTTGACTTGACTTGACTTGATGTTTCGTTAGTTTATACATTTCTTTTTTATTTTATTGATTGTTATGTGGTTGCAAGGACATTTCCGGGGCAGATACAGGTGATCAGAAATTAAATCGATGTAGTTTCTTGATATTGACATAATGGACGTAATTACATCAACAACAGTATACATTATAAGCATTGTTTTTATTTAGCCTATAGTACTCCCACTTATTGCTAAGGCGTCGTAATAAAACTCGTCATCATAATTTACAATAACAGTCACATAATCATACATTATTGTCATTGACACCGATACGAACAGGTATAATCATTAGTATGTTGCAATAATTCCAAATCTTATTTTTTTCCCCTTTTTGGTGGAGGGGGCGAACAGCGTTGAAAAAAGTACAAATGTGTCACGTATCGGGAAAGGAACGCAAGGAAAGCAGCCCATACGAGTATAGTTGCAAGAAACACGGCATGTTGTAAAAATTCATAGCATAACTTGGGTATAGGAAAGGTTTCAGGCAATATCGTCTCCTAGGATGTTGATGTCTGATAATCCTTCATCCATGTCATCTTTTTACATGGCCCACCATAAACTGTCGGAAAATACATTCTTATAATCATATTCACTTTGCACAAAAATGCTGCAACTCTTGAGCCGAAAATATGTTACACATAAACTTTCCATTTGAAAATTATTCATAAAAGTTACGTCGGACCAAAAAAAAAAAAGAGAAAAAGCAAAACAGTTTTTGAACTGGAGGGATTAACAGAGTGCGCATGCACGTGCTAGCAAAGTTTGCCACTAAGTGACGTCATCAAACTGTCAGCATTCATTTAGTAGAATTGATTGATCGGCGTATAATTTTTTCGCTCTGGGTGATTTTGAAAATGTCCTGAATGTTATTGCCCACAAACAACCTGGACGGGGGGAGAGAGTGTAGGGTTACAGCGACCAATTTCTTTTTATTTTGCTTTTCTGTTTTCCAAACGTCCCATTCTTTAATTCTTTGATTAGAACGTTTATACTGCTAGTCATAACAATCGCACAGAGTGCTACTGAATGTCAAGAAAATTACTCGATTACATCAAGGTCTTCAGTCACTGTTGCACATCACTTGAATACAGACCTCCCACCGATATCCGTAACATAAAAGGAAAATACCTCCCTCCAACACACACATTTATACACATAAAATACATAATAGACCTAGACATATCCATATCATATGTCACTATGGTAATGTTGACACTGTATAAGAATTCTTTGACTCAGTGACGAGTTAAGTGGATGCTGTTTACAACCCTTTTTTGCTCCTCATGATCTCAACTTTATATCCCAATTACTAATTCTTTTAAAAATTCTTCTTCGGTATCGGCAGTTAATGTCGTGATTATGCACATAATCAAGCGTTGAGCGTTGAAATGTTACGTTGTCTTGGTTGGCAGTGTGGCGCCTAAATGTTGGGATAGGCTACTAAACTTTCTGGCCGTTTATAAACATAATGTTTATGACCTTCATGGGTTTATTGTTGAGGCAATTTGCGCCCATCTGACTCAAACTTTAGTCATAAGAAATTGTTTGCCTTCAATTTGAGGAGCACGATTACTTAAGCAGGTGTCTCGATTGCATTCTGTTATCGAAATTTTTAGCCAGGCTGCCTTTGAATGAGTTACATTGTACCGTCTCAGTGTTTATGATGTATCAAAATAGTGTAATAGGGTTTCAACAGATATGACAGAGATAGTTAAATCATTATTTGCTGGTTGAATGAATATCCATCAATACTTTATCGGTGCTTCTTCCAGCACAAGAAAGGCCCACAATAGATGAATTCAGATGGTATACAAAAAATAGCCCTATATTTGCGCAGACTACTGAACTGTTTGTCAAGTAATCTTCCACGAAGTTAACCACTAGTTAAAATAAGCTATTACGAACAACAAACAGCCATTAAAAGTTTCAAAATAACAATTGTCCTCGGTTCCTTTTCAGCGCGACGACAAAAGCTGGTATTAGGGCCTGCTTAACGCGGTGCGCCAGAAAGGACCGACTATTACAGTAAAGGAAAGTGCTAAGTGGTTTTCAGCACCGTGCGATGCTACTGGAGATAGCACGCCGCGCTGGTGCGCATTGAAAACATTTTCATTTATTGATCGCATGACGGTCATTTGCTTATGGCGGTTGACAATCTGGGAATAATAATTAGCTTCTTGAATCGTTGTTTACATGGGGTATTAGCGGCACTGTCAGTATTTTGAACTGACTGCATTTTAGCAGAGAAAAGCACGAAGGAGGCTCTTATAATTCTTCTCAATACCATCTCTTTTCCTCCTAAGAACGTCTTGGAGGACGACAGGAAAATGTATTGTTGTGTTCAACACGCTCTTGACAAATCTTAAGTAAACTAAACGCCTCTGGGAAGGGGGAAATTCAAAAAGTTGTTTTTGTAATGCGGTATTCAAAGTAAGTACCGTTGTTCATTATTTCCACCGATCTGTTCAGTTCAAGTGGGACACCAGTCCTAAGAAGTGGCTTTAATGGACTCAGTTCTTTCAAAACACTTACCAGGGAAAACTGCCAAGTTTATGTTTTTCTCTCTTTCTTTTGAGAATTTAGCCTATTTGAAGGCAAATTTGTCCATTCGACGTGCTGCAGCTCCGCTATGAGAGAAGAGGAAACACGCATACACACCTATGATCAGGGTGTACGTCACGAGACCGACACCCACGAGTCATACAGCCCACGAGTCATAGAGCTCACGAGTCATACAGCCAAAGAGTTATACAGCTCACGAGTCATACAGCCCATGAGTTCGACACTAAGCTCCGTACCGTGCATGTGTATTTGTCGAACTCGTGGGTTGTTTTTTTTACCTAGTGTCGAAGTCATGAGTTTTATTTGCGTAGTGTCGAAGTTACGGGCTGTATAACTCGTGAGCTGTATGACTCATGGACCTTTTCGAAATGTCGAACTCCTGGGCTGTATGACTTCTGGGTGTCGGTCTTGTGGGACGACCCCCTATGATCATGGCATATCTTTATGTTGGTGTGTGTGTGCATATGGGTTCATGTAATAAATTAAACATCGATGTTATCGGTGGCCCGGTATAGCCTAGGGCCACTAAAATTTGATGTCGGGCCACCACTCTTTTTGAGGTGGTCAGATTGTGACAGCAAAGATATCAAAGTAGATTACAATGAAATGTTTCCGTTTATTTACCACCACAGACATTCGGATCATCAACAATCAGTTTCAAATTCAATGTTATAACACCTGAGGAAATAAAAAAGTATGCCTAATAGTATTTCTTGTTGGAGTTTTCTTGTGTAAAGCACTCGTTCAGGGAAAATGAAAAATGGAGATTATGAACCGAGAGTATATAATAAGCTACCCAAAGAGATTAACCTCTTTGTAAGCTACCTATGATGCAGGGCCGGCGGAACCGCGGGGGCCGAAGGCTCGCCCTCACTCCCCGTTTTTTTTTTTTTTTTTTGTCAGCATTCATAGCCACCCCCTTTTTTTTATTTAACGCCGGAAGTTGCGCTGAAGCCCCCCCCCCCCTTTTTTTTTCTTGTTAGCTGATGAAACCCGGTGGCCCCCTCCCCCCACCACCACACACACACACGCACTTTTGAAAAAGTGGCGTCGGCCATGTAATGTACAACTATGTATGTGTGTGAGGGTGTGTGTGTGTGTGTGTGTGTGTGTGTGTGTGTGCAGGGGCGGATCTAGCTTTTTATAAAGGAGGGGGTTGGGGGCGGTATGCGAGGGAGCGTAGCGACCGAGCCCGAGCGAGCGGAGCGAGCGAGGGGGGAGGGTGTGGGAGGGTCGACAGTAGGGAGAATTTTTGAAAATCTGTGTGTGAAAATGGGGTTTTCTTGCATCTAAAACACCACTCTTTTTGGTATAGAGGTCATTGCCATAAATAGAAAAAAATAAAATTACAAGTTTAAAAAAAAAGATAAGATTAAAAAAAAAAATGGTCCCCGGATTTTTTTTTTTTTTTTTTTTTTGGGGGGGGGGGGGGTTGCAACCCCCCCCCCCCCCCCCAACCCCCCCTCTAGATCCGCTTCTGGTGTGTGTGTGTGTGTGTGTGTACAGCTGCGAGTGTTGAATAATTTTGATGTACCATTTTACGTGTGTGATGCGGACACTGTTGTTACACGAAAGTCACGATATTCCATCGGTCGTTGACCAGTTACGAATATTTCGTTTTTTGTTTGTTTGTTTGTTTGTACATTTCCATCTGTGAAGATGGCTGGATAGCCCATATTCAGCAATGTTAATCTGGTCTTCCCGTGGGGTCCAGTTGGATGTGAGGAATTGCTTGAAAATCTCGGTTAACGCTTTTTACACTCATCTAAAACACGGCGGCCTAGGGCCTTACATCACATTTTTTACGGTCGGACTCGATCTTCACAAAGATGTTTGAAATGAAATACATCGAAATTGATGATAATTCACACCTGGCTGTTAGAAACAATCAAAGGTTCATCACTCCTTCAACAAAGTTGCTGCAGTAACCACACATTAATGTTCACCCAGGTCGAAAAACCAGTTGACTAACTGGTACTGGTACCAGTTGATTCCAGTTAGGGCAACTGGTTTCAATATGGAAAATGGGACCTGGAATCAACTGGTATCAACTGGTATTCGTCCAAATGGAATCAACTGGTACCAGTTGGAATCAACTGGTATCAACTGGAATCAACTAGGATCCAGTTGACAAAATTAATTTATTGTAGAATTATTTGATGTATGGGTTCATACCTGAACATGTGTATGTCACGACATTGTTAATATTTACCCTATCATAATCCTACAGCTAGACTTAAAGCCTATACCTACAAGTACATCTAGGCTTAGCCTATGTCCTAGACCTGGTTAGTGCAAGGGATATTTCATTCATATATATAGGGCCATCTAGTTGCAATACTTTAAGACATGGTTACCAAGTAGATTACATTTTTATTATAAAAATATGAAAATACCTCATCAAAGGCACAAGTGGAAATTGTGAATATCACGGCAATAATATTAGATAAATTTCTAATTACATTTCAGACATTTAGGAGTTTATTGAAATCATGAAAACAATAAATTTAACAATATTCTATCTTTTTCACATAGAGGATTTGAATAGCTTATGAATATTCATGCGCACTAGAACCAGTAGAAACCAATAGAAACCAACTGGTATCAAGTGGTATCAACATTTCAATGTTTTAGTCACTGGGTTTTAATCTAGAATGAAGTGGTAAGCAAGTCCATGCAGTCAGGTACATGGGTTTCAAATTGTGTCAACTAACCATTTGCACACAAACCGACACAAACACACACAAACTGGTCGAAATACAGTCTTTCAGTTTAAGTGTCAACTGATCTACATTGGTTCCAGTTGAATTAAGTTGAAGTCATTAAGAGTCCAAGTTCAATCATGTCAAATGTTTTGCATCATTTTGTTTTGTTTACTTTTTAATTTGATGTTTTAAAACATCAAATTTACTTTTTAATTCAGTTTGATGAACTGATCGAATTCAAAAAGTAGACTCCAGGTAAGACTCAAACTGGCATCAGACGCAGTTACCATTACCTTAAGATATCAACTGGTACACAATGAGACTTCAACTGGTATCCACTTGTACCAGTAGATTACAATTGGTATCAAGTGGCACCGTGGTACACATTGAGACTTGAACTGGTATCAACTCATAGACCAATAGAGTAGACTTTCAATTGATATCATCTGGTACACAATGAGACTTGAACTGGTATCAACTGGTATCAGTAAAATTTCAACTGGCAGGAACTGTTACCAACTGGTACAAAATGATATTTGAACTGGTATCAACTGGTAAACAGTAGACTTAATGGCTCCAACTGGACTGGTAAGTAGTGCAACTTCAAATGGGATAAACTGGTACCAGTAAGACTTCAACTGGTATCAACTGGTACAAAATGACACTTGAACTGGTATCAACTGGTACCATAAGACTTCAACCGACAGAAACTGTTGCCAACTGGTACAGTGATACTTGAACTGGTATACAACTGGCCATCAGTAGACTTTTACTGGTTTCAACTGGTAAGCAGTGCAACTTCAACTGGTATAAACTCGTACCAGTAGGATTAAACTGGTATCAACTGGTACCAGTATGTCTTCAACTGGTTTCAATTAGAATTGCTCATTTTGTTACTGGAAAGTTGGAGTTACCTTGCTGGTTTCAACTGGTGCCAGTTGAAACCATTTAAGACCAGTTAAGACCAGTTAAAACCAGTAACGACCAGTTAAAAATGCTTACTGGTTTCTACTGGTTTCTACTGGTTTTTTGACCTGGGCAGCTAATCTCAATGTTTGATTGGGAGGTTACTGATGGAGATCGAGGGCATTGCAAAAGCGTGAAAGATTCAATAGCGGATGCATTTTTTACAACTTGAAAGTATAGCTACACGTTTCATGGCATGAACCCCTGGGAGAATGACTATTATGTATATGCTTTTAGGTGTGACAGTGCCAAAACCACCATGAGAATAGATGATATACGGAGTAGTAGATCGGTGATTCCAGACACAGAACTCTGCGATTCCAGAGCGAAGGTTGTACAGACTGCTCTCAGACTTGCTCTTTGTGTCCCTTTTTGCTGCACGCCCTCAACGTCCAAAGCGTCTGATACTCGGTAATCTCCATTTTTCCGTGAACGAGAAAATTCCGAAAAGAAAACTCCGACAATATGACGGGAACGCAAAATCCAATCACAAAACTTATCGGATCAAGATATATGGATCTGGCAAGGTCATGGTGAGTTTGTTTTTGAGGGAAGTATTACTATACTTACGACGTGGCTGAAAAATTTTGTTCCTCCAGCTCCGCTGGTCCTGCGGCACTGCACTGCTACCGTGCTGTGGGACTCGATGCGAGATAAGTCGGGATCGTCTGGCGTAGTCCCGAACGTAAAGATTAGCGTTAGTTACATATTGATTTATTGTATGACAAGTGCTTTCAAGATTTTATGCCAATTATGAATTAATTGACCAAGAACAGAAATAAATGGTGGTTTATAAAGTATCTCTGTTTTTTCTTTACTATCCAAGTCACACTGGGATGAAGTAATTAGTAGAATAAACGTGTTGCTTGCTGTCTGTGTGACGTGAGGTCTTCAAACGCTTCGAGCACCGCCTGCCTGCGCCTGTCAACTGGTCAAGACCAAGCGTCATCAGTAGTATCAGTCACCCTCCGTTGAAATACAAAGTTGTTTTTTTTTTTTTTTTTTAGCTTGTCTTCTGATTTTGCTCTTCGTTTAATTTGTGTGTGTACACATTGTGTTTTGCACTACATGTGTTCCCATGACTGTGCACCTCACTGCCTGCATGGGCTGCACTCAGTAGTGATCAGTACCGTACGACTAGTCATGCTACATGTAGTAGAGTAAAACCCCCACCCCAGTTTTTTGGCTGGCCTCCAGCTCCAGAATCCGGACACCAACTTATCACTTATCACAAGCCAGCAAATTTTATTGTCACAACACATGCATATCTCATCATTTCACACACTGACACTGTTGTTCACAACAGGAAAGTATCCTAGTCACCTCCAAAAATCCATCTAAAATCCCAAATTTCACCATCAAAAACGCAGAATCGGGGCAAGTTTTCCAGAGCGCAGGGCAGGGTAGCCGAAAAAGTGCTAAAAACTGAGAAATTCGCCGATCTTTTGCAAGATTTTTTGCTTATGTGATAGTATCCTCAAAAACGCAAAAGAAAATCAAAATTATCTCTGGATGTGCCAGTGCGATGCAGTGATTTAATGAACAGGGTTTGAATGCAAGTGCTGACTCGCCAGAATGCGGACACCTGCAGGTGCCGCAATGTCTCCAATGCAACCTTGCGCCAACAATGTATGGCAGGGTGCATTTTTCAGCGGCCTTGTACACACATTGACATTGAACACTCATACAAAGTAGCGCGCGTCCGAATTCTGGAGAGGCCGGCCATATTCTGGGTGATTGTCAAGGTGATCAATAATACTTGGAGATTTTGTGAAATTTTATGATGTGTTTAACAAAATCAACATTGAGAAAATGTTGTTTGCATAATTTATCCATTGTGGTAGATATAATTTTGTATAGTATTATTTGAGTTGAGCAAATATTGCAGAAACCTGGTGGTTTTACTTTAGATCTACATGGTTGTACGTCTTGATTCTACCGGAGTATGTACATACCTGATTTGAATACATACTATCCGAATTCATCAATTGTGGTGGAATATCATTATAAAAAGATGTGATTATAACAAAATACCTGATTCATATCGAACTAATTACTGCGGTCCCAATGTATTTATTTCCTGTGTTTTGTATATTTTACTGACTGCTGATATGATACATAAAGAATAAATTGTCTTGGTCCCAAGGATCTTGTGATACAAATGTACTGAGTTTCCACTGTGTAAGCCAGTTCACAGTTCCAATCTGAGCATGTGCAGATGAAGGTCATTGCAGACCTTCCTTTGAAATAGATTTGTAACAGAGGTATTCAAAAGCTATGGGCTTGAATGACAACTGTGGTATAAATGAACCAGGTGCAGACTGGTATGTATTTACAGTGAATATGCATTCTTTTCAGCAACATCAACAAAAGCCATTCATGCAGGTGATGCAGCACTGACATGTACATTGTAAATAACCATTTCCTGCATGGCTGTTTTCAGACCTCTGTTCTTTTTGAAGACTACAATGTATTCCACTGCAACTGATTGACAAATTGCCCTACATCGACGTAAATAAGCACTGAATTGATCAGTGTTTACGTCGATGTAGGGCAATTTGTCAATCAGTTGCAATGGAAACATCTCGACGGAAGAATTTCATGAATTTGAATAACAAAGCAGTACCCGCTGCGTGCTATAAGGATTAGAACCAACACTTGCTGTCGGGCAAAAGCTCGGTGGTCTAGTGGAGATGACGCCTGTCCGGTGATCAGGAGGTCGTAGGTTCAAATCCTGCTCGAGTATGTACACCCATGATTTTTTATCATGGCTACTACTAAAACACTGATCAATTCAGTGCTTATTTACGTCGATGTAGGGCAATTTGTCAATCAGTTGCAATGGAAACATCTCGACGGAAGAATTTCATGAATTTGAATGTATTCCACGTTTTGCAAAGTCTGTGGTTGGAAGGGTCATTGCAGGCTAGTGGTTATAGTGCTAACTGTGCACTGGCTTATTAGGTGAGTGCTCTCAGCCCAGTGTGTACTTCCAAACTGGACATGGTTACCTACAGAGAAGCAAGCATACATGTACAATTGAAATGCCTGCAGGTAGTCCCTTGCTTCATGTGGTTCCTGTTCATGGAAACTTGGTAATAAAATACATTGCAAAATGCAGAACCCTGTTGACTAAGTACATTTCCGTGGTTGTATCACAGGAGGAGAACAGGCCTGATCTGGGGCGGCTTCCTTGGAGTCGGGGTCCTTTACGCCACAGACTGGAGTGTGGTGCTGCAGTGGGTCCCTGTCCTCAACTGGAAATATACCAAGACTGATGAGGAGTCATAGCCCCATGCCAACATAGCTAGGAATGATATTATAACTAGTGTAATAAAGGTAAGCATCTCCCCAACAGGTGCTTCAGCCATGACAAGAATGTGTTGTGAAATTTCTGCTTTAAAATAGTAATACATTGTGGCAAGTACAACATGGAATATACAGCGTTATCTATAGATATTTGCTTGTATATTGTGTATTTCATGGAACAAATGGGGGGGGGGGACTAATAATACCTGCCACAATGCATCTCTCCTCAAGCTATGCTCTGCAGATTTTGTGGGGCAACACATACATTCATGTACATAGGAAATGGAATAGGAGTTCTGAGTGCAACCGCTAAGTGGAACTTTAACCCTAACTAGGCCGGGGGGGGGCCTCCGAGGCCCCCCCCCTCGACGTTCCGCGCGATGTATCGCTAACGTGAAAAGCTATCGCCGCGACGTTTCATGACTTTTTTCTATCGAGTCTCCCGCATCTTTTGACACCAAATTCGCGATGCCCGGCCGCGCGGTTCCGAAGTTTCGCATAAATATGTACATGCATGTCAGACCAAAAATTGCTCAAAAATGTGAATTCGTGTACAATTTCAATGGAAACTGTGCTTACAGTCAAATTTCATAAAAGCATGATTATTTTGGGGTTTTATTGATTAAAATCAACTAATAACATATTTTCTCGTTCAGAACAATGTCGCGGACAAGTTTCATCGAAAAAACAATGAAAAACATAAAGTCGAAAAAACAAAGAAATACATAAGAAATTCAAAAAACAATAAAATACTTAAGAAATTTTTTTGGATGGCTCAATTTTTTTCTCTTATATTGGCTTAGGACACTAAAAAGAATATTTACACAAAAAAAAATGTGCCCATTTTGGGCTTTATTTAGTGATTTATACCAAATTGTCTGATTTCATGCATCATTATGCATAAATTAGCATAATTTAGCATAAATGACAATTTTTCAAAAATCTAACTTTGTAGTACTTTAGATTACATCATAGGCAATGTGTGTGCCAATTTTCGTCGCGATCACGCGGTCGACAGCCGAAATCTGGAGGGGGGGCCTGGGAGGCCCCCCCCCCCCCGGCTCTATGATCTACCTAAATAGCCCGGCCTAGTTAGGGTTAAGCATATGGATTGTTTTACCTGGTAAAAACAAAACCACAACGCCTCAAACAACAACAACCAAAACAAGACACCAGAATTTCACTTTGTACCACAGGGATTGAGCAACTCTCCTATCATTAAACCGTCTGTGCCAAACATGAAATGACATTCCAGGAAATATCTGGGAATGGTCCCATGTAGGAATTGATTTCATTGCTATTGTGCTGCTTATTTTCTTTCACATATACAGTGTACATTGTAGGCCTACTGTTGTATGCAGTATGAATATCTGGATCTAGGAAATGTTCATTGAGCTTGCGTTTAACCCTATTCTAACTGGGGGGGGCAAAGATTTTGCCGCGTCGTTTCAAAACTTTTTTCATTGAAGTCTTCCGCATATTTTGAGACCAAATTTGCGACATCCGGGTACACCGTTCTGAAGTTACGTAATCTTATGCACATGCATGTCAACCCGAAAACAGCTCAAATTCATGATATCGTGTGCAAATTGAATGCAAATTGTGTTTTTTGTTTAAATTGATATAAATTAGATTATTTCAACTTTTAACCATTGAAATTAATCAGTTCTAGTGTAGATAAGCCTGAAAAAGTGCCTACATCAAATTTTGGCGAAAAAACGATAGAAAACAAAAGGTCAAAGAAACAATAGAATACATAAGAAATGAACAAAACAATAAAAACAAAAGAAATTGATTTTGATTGTGCTATTCTTTTACATGAACATTGTTTGATATGTCTTGAGGAATTCTGACACAAAAATTTAGCAATACTTCAGTCTTTTTAATGGAGTTATAGGTGAAAATATGATTTCATGCACAAATTTTCATAATTAATTTATTAAAAATAGAAAGGCAATATTTTCTATTGTATGACCATATAATCTTGTAGTTGACATCCAGCTCTATCTTCAGGCAAAATTTCGCGGGGATCGCGCGATCGGTGGCCGAGATCTGAAGGGGGAGTCATGTTGACCACCCCCCACCAGTAAAAACTTGGTCTCAAATAGCCCAGTTAGAATAGGGTTAAGGCAATTGACCCGTTCTGCAAGCAATTCTCCGAGTTCCTTTAATGCCCCCGAACGAGATTCTTGTTGCCCGTCGACAGAGAACGGATAGGTTGGTAATCCACCTGTGCGAAAGCAGTCAAGTAGTACATGTATCCCCCTTTCCACGGTCAACTACACGTGCCAGTGAACAATGAAAATATCGATCAAGTGCGAGGTATGAATAGAGCGTGCGCTGATGGGCTCACAGCCTCTTTTGTTCTACACAAAACCAGGCACCTGAACAGGATGACTGGAGGCAGGGAATACAGAAATCTACTGAGCTCAGCTTTGATCGCTGTGTACTTGTTCATACGGGATTTATAGCAGAACAAGCGCAAACTAAATTAGAATAAAGATGAATTATGCCGTAATATACACATTTTTCCAACAGAAAGAGAACAAATGCTGATTGTGATGAAATAAACGTGTACATCTTTTTATCAAACCCATTTTTCTGGGCATTATACCACAAAGAAGCATGAATTTAGGCCACAAAAGCGGGCACTCGTCTTCATCGTGGGAACCTAGTATGCCAGGTTCCCGTCTATTGGTTGCTCCCACACAGGAACCTGGCATACCAGGTTCCCGTAAGGAACGGGTTAATTCTTTATTCTTTAGTTAAAGACACCTCACAACACTTGCACTGGGTTGTACAAAAAACACATGTGTTTTGGTAAAAAAATGTAGCAGCTACAGCACCCTTTTCCTATAGAAATCAGTACACCAGTGTAATTTGCTCTTTTTTTTCTCTTACATTTTACCCTCACACAGTGAACTAATGCAAACATTTTCTTTTACGCACTCCTCTCTTTTTTTTTTGACAGCATATCAGCTCATGTGTATGACCCGCCATTACTGCTTGAACTCCTGTGAGAATGAAGAAGTGCTACCAGAAGGAGGACATAACTTGGAATACGAGTGGATCTTCCGTTTCAACAAGAGATGAGAAGGAATCCAAATGTGCCACAGCATGATGCAACCATCGTAATTACTGAACCCCAGCTACAGCAACAATTGCCAGCATAGCTTGACTCTCTGCGAACAAGAAAAACATTGTTTCTGACTAACCTTACAGTTCGAAGAATTGGACATAAATTGAAAATTCATCCTACGGCAAAAGTCCAATCAGAGATTCCTGTGATGGCATCTGCACGGAGATTCATTAGCTGCATTCCGTGGAATCTCTTTGGAGCGCTCTATCGATCTTTTCACGCATTTGTGTTCATTTTATTTGCGGGTATCCACTTGTGCAGACAAAAGAAAAAATGCTGATATGATACTTGTATTGTATGCTGGGTTGGAATGTTCTTCTTGAAATAAATTGTTATTTGAAGTATACACCAGTTTTGCATCCAGGTTGATTTTTCAGTGATGGCATGGTTAGTAAAATACAGTATTGTTTTTGGAGACATCTACGGAGGTTGAAGCCGTCATTTGCCAAGCTTTAAAATGAAATTTTAATCACCGTCTCTTTTTTAGATGTCTCAGTGGAGCAAATACTACAATGTAGAATGTATATACAGTGTACTGTATCTTGAATGTAGTCACAGTCACAGCACAAAGTTTGTGCACGAGAAGTGCACCATCATGTCATAAAAATACAGCGACATCTTGACAGGTGAATGACCTGCATTTACATTTAAAATCTACAATATGACTGAGGGATGTTTCACAAAGAATTTAAATTGATCTTTAAAGTTGAGATTAACTTAGAATTATGGTATGCCACTGATTTTCTTGTTCAGTTATATTTCATGTTTTCAGAATCTAATTCAAATTGTTATCAAATGTAGAGACAAAGTCCTTAATCACTTAGTTTATCTTGTAAATTGATGGCTGCATGAGGAAGTCTCCAATATTTCATTTATATTGAGAAGTTAGAATACATACATTGTACTTGCACCATTGAAGACACACATAGCATACCATAATTCTAAATAACTTTTAAGATGAAAATTCTTTGTGAACTCCACCCCCCCCCCCCCCCCCCCCCCCCCCCCGGATTGTTACATATTCACACTTTGAATACTCGGTTTTGTAATGTTCAATGTCAGTGTCGTACCCAGAGAAGCAAGTATAAGAGAGAGACAGAAGAACTGAGATACTGAAGAAGAGATTGATGTGAGGGAAGAAATAAGGAGAGGAAGGGGGAGAGAGAGAGAATGGAGTGTGTACAATTTTGTAACAGCTGAGGAGAAGGGGAAGGGGAAACTGCATTGAAGAATAATCTCTGACATATGTTTTCACTCAATGGGTTGGTTATGCAAGAGTTCATGTTTTATTATTCTCTCAAACTTATTGCAGATTTTACATTCAAACCAACATGCGCATGATATAATTATGGTGTATATATGGAGGATACATGTACAGTGTACATGATATATTGTGCCACACATATCCGTATGGTTTATCAAAACAACGTACACTGCCCCCCCCCCCCCAAAAAAAAAAAAAAAAAAAAAGAAAGAAAGAAAAGAAAACAACTTGAGGCAAACACAGAGGACAAAGAAATACAGCCCACAGAGTCGGGGATCAACATTTCAAGAGTTTGTTCGCAAAAACCGATAAGTCCATATTTGCCAAATGGAGATATTTGCGATTAAAGGTCAAGAAAAGTAAAGAGAATAATAAGAAAATACATGTATTTGCTTCTTTTGACCATAACTTCAAAAATGTACCTTTACATGTAGTGACCAATATATCATTTAAAAGGTATTATTTTGTACTTCATGACAGAGACCGTACTTCAAAATCTTCAAAAATGGACTTATCGGTATTTGCGAACAAACTCTTCATTTCTAGGTCCATAAAGGTGACTTCATTCAGTTACGGTATACTTTAAAGGTAATTCTAAATCAGTTGAAAGTTTATCTGAAAAGGAGTATACGTACAACAATTTTACTACAAGTTGTACTTTACAAGCACAACAGTAAAATTTGATCAAAATCAGATAAGAATTAAGCAAGTTATAAAATTGTGAAGTTTCACTACTTTTCACACAACAGTCCTTGGACAGTCAATATAAGTACTAGTACATGTAGTATGCAAACGAGTGAGCTGATGATGTCATTGCCTCACAACTTGCCATATACAGTACATGTAGTTTGTAAACAAAAATTTGTCATTTCCAGCTTTTTGTTAGAATGCAATTATGCCCAAGTCTGATATCTTAATATTTCTGACTGATCAGTATTCTGAAGAAAGTCAGCCAGGAATATCATATTTTACACTTTAATAGCAGAAAAAGGTTGATTTTTTTTTTCATTTTTTTTTTTTCATTTTTTTTACACAATGGAAAATTGTGAGTTCGCAAAATCACCTCACTCATTTGAATACAATTTTAGGCCCTACTGTTTCAGAACTTCCCTAATTTTTATCAGATTTTAATCAAATTTTCACTGTTCTACTTGTAAGGTATCCCTTTAAGAGTGTTTTGATTTAAAGATACATGTACTTACATGTAATGAATTCAAAACAAGGAAAAAATCATACAGGTTGAATTTGAAATTATAAGCATACCTGATTTTAAGGTCACAGAAAATACTGGGAGGAGGGGGAGTCTCCCAGGCCCACCGTGCAGTTGGGATTATGCGTGGTTGCTACACATACAGTACATCTAACTTCGAAACTACCCTGGCTCGTTACATTTCGGTCATCTCACTGGGGTCAAGTCAAACATCATTTCTCCAACTACTTCAGGAATGGTAAAAGGGGAATGGGGATACATACGAAGGGAGAACAGGCACCTGACTCCAGTGATTTCATAAAACTTGATTTCTATTTCAGCACTGTCTAGACAAACACATACTACATAACTATAGAATGCATGTTTCTATCAGATTTTACATGCAGCATTATTTAATTTGTTGTTGACCTTAAATAAGTAATGCCTGTGGATATATGACAAAAATCCCTGCACTATATTAGCATTCATATGCTACAAACAATAATGTGACCACTCACTGTAATACATGTACATGATATAAAGAAAAGATGGCAAAGTGTGACATATCTGTATATCAACCCGTAGAATACTAGTCCCAAGTATGTACTCAGGCAGGTGTCAATGGAAAATGTGTGTTAAAGCACAAATCAGCTTGTCCTCAACGAGTTAATATGGTAACAATGGGGCAATAAAGCTGAGCTACAAAGCCTGTGCACTCTTTGGATATACTTGTATACTGTATAGCAAATACATTTTGTACTTTGAGCAGAATGAAGAATTCACATGAATGTTTATCATTATTTTTTTTTTGTAGCATGATATTGCATTTGACCCATGAACCTCTGTTGTGTCTGGTTTTGCCATACAGTTTGTGCTAAATAGGATGCATGCAGCATTTTAAGTTAGACCACCAAGCCCAGTGCAACGTACCACCATCTGGTATGTTACGAACAAGACTATGACCACTCACTATTATGCAAGATGCAAACGAAAGACATTTCAGATGCATAATCATGTCTACCTGATCAGGCAATTCTTAACTTTAAACAGGCATGATATTCTGTAGATTTAAATCTGATTTGAGATTTTTTTTTTTCCCTGAAGTCAATACACATTTTGCTTTTTCCATGTATCAAAATCATCTGAAAATTTTGATTTCCGATTTTTTCCACAAACCTCAGTATCATCCCTGTTTAAAACAAAAAATAATTTAACAGAATATAACAAAATATAATAAAAAAGAATACAAGAGAAATGAGACCTGCAAAGTCACCCCAATGCACAAGTTATCTTGCTATGTCTATTAAAACTCTTTATAATGTGGCTCCATTGTATGAGGACACTAAAATGGTTTGCACTCTGAGTATGATGAGAGTGATGCCTCAGAGAATATCAACTTGTTTTGCTTTGTTTCACTTTGTTTTTTTGTCCCTGTGACCTTTAACCTTCATCAAATCATGTTTAAACTCAAGTACAGGTATGATGTGAAAGTGTGACATGTGCATCTTTAACAATATCATTAAACATATGCCTGGACATTTGCACAAGTATATGTATTGTTAACAAATAAGATAAATCATAACAGCTACATCTTTGGGTAGATAAACCATAAACACTAGGTTAAAAATGAAAGCCCAATGAAAAAGATTAATATAACGTTTCACAAGTCAAATGCAAACATATGTGAAAGGTTCGTTACATACAAAAATAAATTGCTGCTTTCATAATGACTTTACGTTGACCTGGGACATTTTCTTATTAGACAAAAAATTAATAAATATTGTAACTTCCACACACATAACAAACCAAAAGGAACTTTGATCTCTGCATATCTATTGCTGTCTTCAGAAAGAATGGAAAGAAAGAGATGGGGTAAGGAAGAGCTTAGTATATAAATAATGCACAGGTGAGAGAGCATAATAGTAATAGTGGAGATGCAGCACACTCAATGGTATTTGCAATGGTGAAACATGCATGTCATTGTGAATACCCGAGTGTGAGCTGAATCTCCACAACAGCGTAACATCCCAAACTTAAACCTGTGCATCATCTGCTTCTTGGTTCTATATACTGTTTTTCATTTGCCTTTATGGGTAAATACCAGTCAGCTACATGCAGAACTTGCTTTTGAAAATGAAAAAAAAAAAAAAAAATCCGAAATATGTTCCCGACACACTGGTACTAAAACAAGAACTTGTTCACAAGCAGGCAATTGAGTGTATACACGCTTGTAATTGACACAGTGTGCATTGCTTTGAAAGTATGCAATTGTGACGTCAATGAGCATGATTAAGGCAAGCCATAGTCGCACAGGTATTACGAAGCACTCCCAGTATACAGTCAGTGGAAAAAACTTAGCGGGCATGTTAGGCAAAATAAAAGATTGATCATGCGATTGCTCTCAAACAGTCATTTGATTAGGTTCCATATCACTATTTTATCTTTATCATGATATATCTTGCATGCTGCACAGACGCAACCAGTTTTATACTTAGGAATTACAGTTCTTCCTGTTTGATAATACTGTGTGCATGTACTCATCACAGTAAGTACAGTGTACAAGGAAATACGTGTACACTAACCCTTGAGTACTAAAGTTTACATTGCAGAGTCACAGAGTCGTGTAAGTTTGCATGATGAAAAAGTCCAAAAGTTTTTCCTTCTTTTCTTTTGCTATCACGCTGACTTCTTCACAAGTAGACATTTGCATGAAGTCGACAGCCTTTCGCAAGTCCCATGCATGCAAATTTATGTGAGGCTTGCTGTACAACAAGTTCTGTCATTACTAAAGGAGGATGCATGTTATAGTGGCATAGGGGGACACTGTCTTCCGAGATGCAGCAATTCTTGTCATCTGTCATCATCTAGCCGCTCTTCTCCGCGAGCGAAGAGGAGGACACGTCGTCCCATCTTTCCCTCAGGCAGGTGAGTGTGGAAGTAGTTTGAAACCTGGCACAATAAATAGAAGTGCAACAGTTGATGAGCTAGCTCAGATCACATGTGGTTCTATCAAAAATGTTCCTCGGCTGACTTATAATACAAAAGATTACACCACAAAAGTATAGTATCAGGGTGGCATGTGTGTATTCCGAGTGATACATTGTAATTCTGAACTCGAAAGACCCTTCTACTGTTACATGTACATTAGAAAATAAATGCATAAAAAGAAATCGACAAAAATAGCAGCAAATATTTGATTCACTCATCCCTGGATTCATTTGATGGCCAATGTCATGACCTGACAAAGAAGCAATATCTTAAGAAATGAAAGTAGATATTCTTTGCACAACATATTTGTAAATGTATGCATAACATAACAGAGATTTTTCGAATACCTTTACAAAAGACGTACTTGTCACTAAATGTGTGGTGCATTGAGTATCTTCAAGTTGATAGATGGGGTTGGACCATTATAAACTGTCACTATCATTCTTACAATCAATGCCAATTATCATGGCTTGGAACAAAGGAATGTGTGATTTCCTTGGTAATTGTTACTTCTGTACATTTTTCCAAAGTATGTCAAATTTATACATAAGGTTGAGGGAAACCGGCAAATCAAAAGATATCAGTAAGAAATGGGTTAAGTTCATGTTTCTATCTAAGTTCTGCTCCACCCCTTCTAACCTTCCACCTCAGGAATGAGACGAAGGTTTCTTATGAAATATTATAAGCAATGCCTAACCTCAGTCTGAGGGGTGCGTTTGGGCGCTCAAAAGCGTACAAAAGCAATGCGAACCAAAGCGCACCGAATCGTACTGTGCCAGATTTGAAACGTTAACCCGTTGAGGACGGACTGATTTTGCTACAACACGCATTTCCCATAGAACCCTGCCCGAGTATACTCGGGACTCGTCCTCAACGGGTTAAAGCACTCTGTAGAGAAAGCGTACCTCATGAGTTATTTTTAGAGGAGGTCACACAATCTATAGCAACAGAGTTATTCACCTGGCATGCTCAAACTACTTACAGGTGTCCCAAACAAAGAGAATAAACTCTTCGCATTATGACGTATGTGCATGTTACACGCATTCTTCACATGCCAACTTATGTCCTGCTTTTGGTACCTTATGGAGCACACTGAGAAGTGCACTTTTGGCTCAGTTTGGTTCAGTCCAGTACACTTTAGGAGTGTTCGAGCATTCCTCTGGCATGAGTATGTTACGGTTCGCCTCAGGAGAGCGCACAAACGCATCCCGTACATTGTATCTAGACCCATCTATCTTTTGACAAAACTTTTGGGGATATTTAAATTTAACTTGCCTCCCGATATCCGTTTTCTGTCAAGAAGTCCTGAATATCCTGTTGAAATAAACAAAAGAAAAAGATGAGCTTCCAATATTCGGAAGAATAGTCATAAATACTGGTACATAACAACATAATGCATAGCTCTAGATATTGCTATAAATGGCACATATTATTGCATTTATGAAATTTTGCATTTATGAAATTTTGCAAATTGGGATTTGTAGGACAACTTTGCAGATGATACACCTACTACAGTGGCACAGTCAGAATTCACCTTCATATATATGTGGATTGAGTGACTGCAGCAATACCAGTAGAACACATCAGTGAATGTTTGAGAAAAATTGGACAATTCGTTCAAAAGCTATGAGTTTAAAGTTTCTGTACAGTCACTGCTGGATGCGAGGAATACTACAGTTCATGATGTCACATGCGTAGAATGATATACTAAGGAAAATACAAAGAGGATTCCATAAAATTTTCACTTTTTGAAAATAGTACACATTCCCTTGACTTGCTACTGACGCATGTGTAAGTTAATATCATTCCCCCTGCCTACTGAAAGAGGCAAGTCAGGTGCTCTTTTACTATGAGAGAAAAGTGAAAATATGTCAAATTTTCACTGGTTGTTTAGTGTGAAAAAGAAATTATACAAATGTACCTTGGAAAGACTGAAAGACACTGTAATGTATGTGATGCTGAAAATTCTTGCAATTGTGATCATTTACAACTAAGCAGAGGAAAAAGTCTCGATAAGTTTCAATCTTTTTTATTTCATCTTTTGTTTCTCAAGTCTCTACTGATGCTGCTTCATGTAAAAAACTAAAGAGCTGTCTGATCAAGGCATTCACTTTTTGTTTCATGACTGATAAGTACGAGGGGAAAACTTACTGGTTGCAACACATCAAATAGAATGAGGTGAGTGGGAAGGTGGTGCGAGTCTTTGTACTCTGTTCTGAGCCATCCCACTGGGTCGCTGTAAAACTGAGAGGATTCGTCCACATAGTCTGCTGCCCTCTGGAGATTTGGCGGGCATTCCAGGAAGCGCATGGGTAGTTCCTCATGGACAAAGCTGGCAGAGTGTGAAGTAGAAAGATGGAAGGCAACTCAAGGTTAGTGGATATAAATCTGTAACAGTGTGGATTGTGCTGATTATTACAAATTGCAGAAGTTTTGTTATTGATAAACACCACTGACATGAGATGATCTATTTGGTAAAAGGATTGTAAAAACTGGAAAGAGAAAAAAAAAAAAGATTTCTGGTAATAAACATTTGTGGCAATACTCAATTATTGTTTCACCCAAGTGGGTTTGTATCTCCCACAGGGTCCTCAGATGATGAACTCTTTGTGTGCTTTGAGTGTTGTTCGGCACAGAAAACCCCATAGTTTTGTACACACTGTTCAAAGTCCCTGGCACAGAAGGGATTTTCCAGGATTTTAGTGCATACAGAACAGTTCGGCGAGGGGAGTGTGAAGTGATTGGATGCAATATGGGTTTATGACGATAACTCTCATGAGCTCATCATAACGGCATGACAACTGCTCAACAGTTTGGTACATCCACACTCAGATCTTGATAAACAGACTGAAAGCTGTACAAACTCTAGATACAATTGAGTAGTGCCACTGCCATGGAACGTGAGCTGGGCTGGGAAATGCTGCAACTGTGACACGGGGTAAGATGCATCGCTATATTCCATAAGGCATTTGTGGGTTGCCTGCCAATCGTACATTATCCAAGCACAAAAAGCCCTGCATCTGGTCTGAAGGGTTCTTCGGAAGTTGCCGTCTACAAACTTTGTCCCAATCGCCACAAATAAAAACTTCTACAAGTATTCATTTATACTAAGGACCAGCACAGACTGGAACACATTGCCATAAGTAGGCACAGACATTAAGAACAAGAATACTTTCAAAACTGCAGTCCTCCACTACAGTCAAGAGCAAAACCACTAGCTTCTAACTTCTCTCCTCGCGCAACCAAAATCAGCGCACCCCCTGTTTGGCTGGACCCTGCATAGGGGTGTTGGAGAGTACCCCTCAAGAATAAGGGGATGACACATAGTCCACATACAATGTACCTGTAATATGGTGTAGAGTGGCAAGGCATGAGAAAAAGCAAGGACCTCTGTTGCCCGGCAACATGCTCCTGAGCCAGTTGTCGGGCGTGGCCCATGACATCCAGCACCCCTCTCTGGTGCAGCAGCCCAAAGAAGACACACGCTGGGATGTTCAGCAGTAGGTAGAGAACCAGCGGGGTGGACTTGCCTGTCTGATGAATGTGCTCCATAAACATACCTGCAAAAATGTGACCAACAACCCCAGCACAAACAGGTGACATGCATACCGATTACTTCTTCCTATACAACACTTCAGCTATTAGCATACTCTAAGTAATTGCAAACACAAAGGGGTTCTACTACTTGATAATCACTTGCATTTACATTGATGTGGGTCTTACGGTCAGTGAAATTACCTTGATTTTGCTCTCTTCTTTTCTTTGTAATTTATGATGTACTCTCCCCCTCCCCCTTTTTTTAATCTACGACAGGATGAATAATTCAATGATGATGCGATAAAGGTCAGAAAAAAAAGTAATGCCAGTTATTGCTGTTTGAAAGTACGTACAACACTTTGATAATTACTGATTGTATCATTACCATGAGATGTACTAGATTTGTGCAATATGAATAGAAACATATGCTTTCCAATGAAAGGGTAAAGAAGTCTTACCACAAAATAACATACAGATGGGCACTATAGGATAAATGAAGCGGAACTCCTTGTGACTTGCGAAACTGTAGTTTTTCAAAAAGAGATTGTTAGGAACAAACAGAGTATAGATACACCATGAAGAAGACACAGTGGGATATACACGGAGAGTGCAAGAGATATAATACCGTAACTTTTGGGTTCTAAAAGTTTCAACATTTACTTTGAAAGGACTATGTAATTAAATCTATCAAAGAGATGGCAAAATACCGGGATTGTTTTGTTGTTGTCGCTGTCATCTTCAATAAACATGAAACTAAATCATTTATGAAGTCCAGCATGCAAGTGTCCCCTTCAGATGTCATCTTATATCATTGGTTTGCAAGACTGTGTCACTCCATCATTGCTCATTCCTAATCACAGGGCGCACGTTACAGCTTGCATACATGAGGCATTGAAAGTACTTTCGGTATGCGCAAATAATTATGGTTTGGGTCATAACTCTCTACATGTAGGTCTTGGTTCCAAATGTTCTATCAACAAAGGACAGCAAAATGCTAAAATGATCTGGGGTCATATTTATCTTTGGATCAAAAATTTCATATCCTAATAGTAACACATAATGTACTATGTAATAAATTCTTCTAGCTCTATCCTCAAAACGAACAAACAAACAGACAAACAAACAAATAATAAACAAGCAAAAACTGACCAAACATACAGACAAGAAAGAATAAAGAAAATATTATGTAAAAAATTCCTGACACTTGATAAAAGATAATTATATATAGATGAATCAAAAGAAAGCAGTTACGTAATTACCTATAGATGCATATGGTCCAAACTACGGTGAATAAGAGAATACTGTGCCTCCTAAATGTCATTTTGGCCCCCATGAGGAAGCATGGTATGTGGGTTCCCATGACAACCGGAAAGCCCTGCGTGAAATACCAATGCCAAGAGTGCGTTCCATAGAACGCACCAAAGTCATTGATGAAGTTGAAGTCTATGAAGTTCTTCTGAACGCACACCCACTGAAATTGATAAGGAAAGACACACTCAAAATCAAAAATTACAATACAATTTGTCACAAGAAATGTAAATGTCTCATTCTGCATCAAGCATAAAGTAGATGAGAATGAAATATAAAAATGACAAACCATAAAACGAGACTTTTGTTTGTTATTTGTTTGTTGTTTGTTTATTCTTTATTTCATAATAAACACAATTTCTTACAGCTGCCAAAGTAAATGTTGATTTGTAAATTGGAAGACCATCTGGTTTAATAGGTGTACATGGATATTCTTCTTTGACCCAAGTTCATGCAGCACTCGTTGTCTGATTCCAAAACCTGGACAACACAGGCCATCATCACGATCAGAGAAGGATAAATTGAACATGATTGTCATGAATTCATTGGTGCAAATCCTCCAAATCATGCTTTAAATCTGGACACACAGGCAAACATGCAAGAATTTGAAATTAATTTTGTAACAGGGCAGACTATGCTTCTTGATCCATCTTCTATTCTCAGCTCCCTAATAAGTGCTACCTCTCCTTGAAAATGAATGATCCCTAAGATTCATAGAAATCATGCATATTGACAACATACCATTCACTAAATATCACGAAAAATGTTTTATTCTGCACAATATTGACACCTGTGATCAGTAGGAATCCTATGTTTATCAGAGATATCAGGCAAATCACATCAATTCTCTTGTGTGGATTTGAAGACGTACTTCAATAGACTTGACCCCTTTTAAAATATAAATTGCACCAAAAGTAGTATTAAGCTGCCCTAAAGGGAAATCCATGTACAGATGATGAATAATAACAAAAGGATTGCATAAATGATGCAAGATGTAAATTTCTGAACTCTTTCCTTGAATCTATACAATGCAATGTCAGCAGCCTTTTGTAGCAGAAATAAATGATTAAATATGAAATAATATCACATATCTCAGTCAGTCCTATTAAAAATGATGGCGTTTCCTAGCCTTGGCAGAATATCAAACACATAAATTCATAAAAATCAACCTCTCACTTCTACAACATTAACCCTAATCAGGCTGGGGGGGGGGGGGGGCGGAATCCGCCCCCCCCCCTCGACGTTTCGCGCAATATCTTCGCAGCGCGATAAGCTCCCGCCGCGATGTTTCATGACTTTTTTCTTTCAAGTATCGCGCAACTTTTGAGACCAAAATTGTTGCGCCCGCGCGTACCGTTTTGACTTGACGCCCGTTCGAAAAAAATTTGTCAACCCCAAAATTGCTCCAAAACGTGATTTTGTGTACAAATCCAATGCAAATTGTGTTTTTTCAATTAATTCACATAAAAATTCATATCTTGACTTAAAATGGACGAAATTAATTTATTTTAGCATAATAAAGCTTCGAAAAATGTCTGTGACAAATTATGGCCAAAAAACAAACAAAAACAAAAGGTCGAAAAACAAAGAAATACATAAGAAATTCAAAAAACAATCAAATACATAAGAAATTAATTTCGATACAGATTTTTTTTTATCCTATGTCTCAGGAGAATGATACAAGAAACATTTTAAAAAAGAAATTAGCTTAATTAGAGCATCAACAAGTGATTTAGAGCCCAAAACTGATTTTATGCATACTTGTAAATTACAATAATTAATTAATATAAAATATAAGAAAAATTTTTCGGAGAAAGCAACCATACATTTTGATAGTATACGTCGCGGGCGTCGCGTGTGCCGATTTTCGGCGCGATCACGCGTTCCATAGACGAGATCTGAAGGGGGGGCGGAATCCCCCCCCCAGATATAGCATAGCCAAAAAAGCCCAGCCTGATTAGGGTTAAGCTTCACTGGGTGGGCCTGATGAATGAATGTATTTCACCAACAAAACCTCAAGAGATCGCAAAGTAATGGCCTCAATCTTTGAATTTACTCACATGGCCATAAAACAGTCTGTCTACCAAGAGGGAAATCAAGATGGCACCCACACTGGATTGCACAAAGGAGAAAGAAAGGAAAAAACAAGGGAGATCATCAGAGCATCACGACAAGGAACATATAATGGAGTGGAGAAGCACATACATGTACACTGTGATAAATGATGACCTGGGTGAGGATATTAGAATATTTTGATCACCGGCTTTTCCATGCCAAATATCATGGTGTGGAAATCAATCACAAAAGGACATTGCAAAATTTATAGTAATGATGCAATTATTGAATTATTGAATTCCTGCACAGCTTTTCAAACTCATAATACAATCACTACACATTTGGTGATCTTTCAAGTAAGATTAATATGTTGACGAGTTCAATACTGACAATTTCAGTTTGGTTGTTTGAATGTTGATTTTCTATGGTTAGGTGTGTACATGTATGTGTGAAAAATTTACATGGTCACCATGTGATCATCCTGAGGACTGATGGAATTAATTCTGGGTAGCTCTGATAAGAGCTGAGTGAGCTTGACCAAAGGTCAACAACCTGATTTGCAATTGGCTGTACAGGGGGTTAATGACCTGGAGCAGACTGCACGATGAAGACCTCAGAATGATGTATTAGATCACAAAACCACCAAAGATCGCCAGAGATAGATTTTTTTTTCCTTTCGATTTATGTACTTTTTTTTTTATAGTGATGGCAGATTCTGAAAGAGCACACTCCAAACTTTAAAATGATGTATAACTCTATACAAATGGACTTTCCTAACTTAGCAAAATAATGGGGAAAATGACACACTCTTGAAAAGTGTTTACTGAGAAAAGAGGCTTTGAAGTTAAGTTTCTATGCAAGTGCTCTCACCAAGTTGCGCACTGTGCAATAAATAGGACAAAGGCCATGATGTAAATCTCCACAGCAAACATAATAAAGGGATTATCAGATTAAGCTTAAATTTTGTGCATTCTACTACCACATTCTATTTACTGTAAAAGTGGATATTTTCGCGCGACTAATTTTTCGCGCTAGGCCGGGTCAGAAGAGTTTCGCGTGTTTTTAATTCCGCGGAATCAAGACATCATGCACAGGAACGTATGGCAAGCAAAAATATTCGTGTGTTTTTATTTTCGCACTAGTTTCTGGTTGCGCGAAATGCGCGAAAATTTCAACACCGCGAAAATTTCCACTTTTACAGTATGACTAATGACAACTTTCAAATCAGGAGCATTGCCTTTTCAATAGTTATTAGAGTTGAGAGTGGAAAGTGTTTTAATTTTTTTTTGAGAAATGAAAATGGGTCACTAGGGAATACCTTATCCAGGGCTCCACACTAACTTTTATTTTTGGTGGCCCAAAGGCAAACATCCGACCTTTTTTGGTGGCCCGATCAGGCTACCACATTCTTAATTTCTGAAATTTTGGTGGCCCGACGTGCATTTTTGGTGGCCCCGGGCCACCAGACAACCTTTAGTGTCGAGCCCTGCCTTATCACACTTTTCTCCATAGAAGTGTTCTAAAAAAATGAAAAAAAAAAGTAACACACTATTTCCCATTAGTTTCAGGATCATAAACATTAGATTTTTGTAGAAAAATTGCTCTCAAAAAGTATGAAGAACTTAGGATTGCCTAGGTCAACCTATTTCACCTACATGGTATGTATTTCCAGTCCAAAAACCCAACAGACAGGACACCGCTGAAAGAATACCCCTCGTGACCACTTTCCATCCTAATCTACCTCCTCTCCACAATATCCTTCATGACAATCAACATATCCTTCACACCTCTGATCGTCTCTTACAGGCCGTTCCAAACACTCCCATCCTGGCATACCGATGCCCCCACAACATCAAGGATCTCATCGTTCTTCCTGAAGTACCCTCCCTCACTGACACTTCTTCTCCCAGCATGGCACCTTCAAATGCACAGCCATTAGGTGCATCACTTGTAAAATATATATCCACGAGGGTAACTCTATCACCCACCACTCTACTGGCCTCTCTCACCACACCAAGGGCAACATCATTTGCATCACCACCAATGTTGTATATCTCATCACTTGCAGAGTTTGTAGGATCCAGTATGTTTGGGAAACCACGACCACCTCAAAATACACTTCTATGGGCACAGACCAACTGTCAACACAGCCAAGCTTGACACTCCAGCTGGCCACCATTTCAATCTCCCAAATGATTCTATCACTGATGTGATTCTACAGGGCAACAAATCTTTGGGCACTTGTACACCTCTTATTCCTGATTTGCTCTTTCCTCCTGTCAGAGTCACTTTTACATATAGCCCTTATCCACCTACAATCAACAATCAGCATTCAACTGTTTAATATGTAATCTCTCAAATCACCTGGAATGCACAACTAGATACAACTGCATGCAGAACTCCTGAACACATGCAAAAAGAGGGGCACTGTTCCCAAAGGACTCCTCTTAAAGAAGACACCCGCCTTCAAAGAGAACAGCTCACAGGAATAATGGTAATCCATTTTATTCAACAATTCCAATGACAGCCAATACCAACACCAAGACTGAATGTGTCAGTAGCACAACAATCAGGACCTCTGAACGCAAGAAAATGCATACTAGAAGATTTAATAGAAGGAAAAGACATGGAAGGAAAACCCCAACGAATGAGCGTAACAACAATAACTTCAATGCTAAAAATGTACACCCATTTTCCTTAGTTGGAAACCCCAAAGTAGCCATTGTGAACCTCTCTCACTACAAGTTATCACCAGCAGAGACGAACTTACTCTCTAAAGGTCTGAATTTCTGTCCCATGCCCCCTCAAGTTGCTATAAAATGGTTGAATATATAAAGTTTGTAATAGATTAAATGGAAACGAGCCTCACCATGGAACACCCTCTTCCCCCCCCCCCCACACACATACATACATGTGAACACCTGGTCATAATCCTTACACTGACAACATACATAAACATACTCAGCCGCAACAGAGTAAGTTCCACTCTTGATTGATTTCGGTAATATTATATTTGTTTGTTATCTAGTATTGTATCTGTTTAAAATATTTTGTATTATATTATTGTGTATACCAGACAGGTTATTGAAGTTATAATTATGTTAAAGCATATATATTTTTGAATCTATATAACCAAGGTTATTTGAGTAAGTTTTATTCTATTGGCTGATTATTACTGTTGCATATTGTCATTGTAAGTTTCTGACAAAGGACAAAGCCCAAAAGCTTAGCAAAGGGGTAACTGCTGCAACAACTTGTACATCGCAGCTCCGTCCCAGGTGCAAGATTTGTTGCCAATATATTTACAGCTGTATATATACAGCTGTATATATATATATATATATATATATATATATATATATATATATATATATATATATATATATATATACACACATGCAGACATATACATAAATGTACATTATGCATCATTTTGTATACATGTATCTCTCCCTTTACATTGTTGCTTTGCCCTTCTGGATTATATATTATCTATGTATAGTTTGATATGTTTTGTAACTTGCATTTGGTGGTTAACTCTCACTTTCATTTTGTTGCCACTGACTTCTTTGTACACTAGGTTAGGGCTTGCTGCTTGTTCAGCCCCCACCCCTTCCCTGATACTGTTGCTATTTCACTCTTTTCCTATTCTTTATCCCTCTGTTGTTCCTTATCTTGTTTGATGTTGCCTCCCTATTCATCCTTATCTTTCACAGGTTGCCCCCCTTGATCCTTGGGATCATCACTGACCCACCTCTGCCTTTTGTCTGTCCACCCTCCTGCTTTAATGCCCCTCCCTTTGATACTTGTTGGGCTCCCTGCCCATGACTTCTAACCAATCCCTTTTGTTTTCTTTGTCCTGTGTCCCTAGCCCTCCCCTGGCTGTTCTTGTTGTGTGTAGTCCTCATACATGTATGTGATTGCTTTCCCTACATGTTTGTCATTTTGCCTCTGACAAAGATTCTACTAGGATCAAAAGCTCAGGCCCCTTTTGACTCCATTTCACTCCACTGGCTTGCCACTGTTTTCAGCAGTTTTATTTGATACATTTATTTCCAGTCCTCACATAAAACCTGGGTGTGCAACTTTCTGGTGGTTTTGTGATGCACTGTCATATATATGTGAACATAACATCCCATTACAATGAAAACAATGTGAAAAATGCATAACACACCCCTGGTTCAGTTCACCATCAATTTAGGAGTATATAATAAAAAGATACACAAAGATACCTAATCAAAACTATAACAGAAAAAAAAAAATACTTTACACAAAATCTGCAAAAATACCTTGTCAAGAAAAATGGTTGAAATGTATCTTGTCAAATATTCTTGTTTGAAATGTAGAAAATAAATATTGGCATGCAAACAAGACAAAGCATCACTGCATCATTAGTACAGCAGCACCTGTTGCATTTGATACTAACTGTAGAAGCTGTTATTTTTGCAAGGCATTACTTTTTTTTAAATTTTGCAAATCACTGTTCAACTGTGAATTTAACAACATGCAAAAAAAGTTCCTGTGAGGTAAGGTAATGGTTCACTTATGATAGCCTCTTCTCGCGAAAATGTCTGTGACCTTGTCATTCACGAAAACACCTGTATATAAAAATAACAGCTTATAGCATATACAGTGTACACTGCACTAATATGCACAATAATTGCATCCTCAAAGTGAATACATACCCCACAGGTAGATAGAAAACCATGACTACTCGCAGTACTTCCAGCAATGTAATGAAGAAACTGTGAAAAAAGAAAACAGCAACACAAAAGAATGATGAGACACCTTCAATGAAAATGATGCATTCAGCTCAGCAATGTTCTTTATGCTCAGCTAAACTGCAGTTGTAAAAGTACTGTATACGCCGCATATTTCGCGAGGTTTTTATTTCTGCGAATTTTGCGAGTCAGGTGCTTTTCTCGAAATTAACCCGTTGAGGACGAGTCCCGAGTATACTCGGGTAGGTGTCTATGGGAAATGCATGTTGTAGCAAAATCAAACCGTCCTAAACGGGTTAAAAACATGCAAAAGTATTAAATTAACTCTGATCCAGATACGAATGTGACATGCACACATGTTTCTTTGTCAACCACATTCAGTACTGTACTCCACAATCGCAAATTTCACCACTCATAATATTGTCAGGAAGTCCTGATTCACAAAAAAAAAGAAGAAGAAAAGATTAAACTAACCTCGCTAAATATAAGGCATATACAGTACCAGGTAGACCAAATGAAAGTCCAATAAAAATACTGTACAAAGCCATTGATGAAATTGCAACATAAAGGTGTATGTCTTGCATGAAAATATAACAGGAATATAAAAAAAAAAGGGTACATCAATGTTTCTTTTTTCACTTTTTTCCTTCTTTGTTATCTCAAGGTTAAACATAAATGCAGCACATCAACAACAACAAAATTCTGTTTGAATAGACAATTCTAAATGATGAGCACTGACTTGCAGCATAAACATGTAGACCTAACCAGTTTTGCTTTGTGGTGGTTAGAAAGATTAAGAACTTTGTGTTGTCAATTGCAAGTGTCTCCCATCCAAATAATTTCCTCATATCTTACACCACACAGCATTTAATCTTTTACCCCTTTCTGAATTTTTGATAATACAAAGTTGTATATCTATTTGCAATCTCTATTAGCACAAACAAGAACAAATATTTGAATACTTTTTGTTTTATCCCTATGCACTGAAACTTTCAGCTATGGGCAGGTGAACACAGATATCATCTTAACATGACTGAATACAACGCGAATTAAACACTTTACAACATTCACTACAAGAAAAATAATTTCAAGTTATTAAAGCGGTACATGATGAGGCTGTCACACTATCCAATGCATTGCAAACTGCTTATGTAACTGAAACTGCACATTAGTGAACACTTAACAATAGTTGGGATACTGTAAAAGTGAAAATTTTTGCACGAGTTATTTTTTTGCGCTTGGCTGGGAATTAGATGAATTTCACTTGCTTTTAACTCCATGGAATGTAAATATAAAATAGTATTTTAGAAAATATCTAGCAAAAAAATTATATGCTTTCATTTTTGTGCTACTTTCATGTCACATGAAATGCACAGGGAAAAAATTTTTTACAGTAAAATCAGGTGTCGCACCTTGGCGGAAAGATCTCATTCCATTGTCGGCCGAGGTTGACATGCCACAGACACAGAGGGAGCCACTGAATGACAGCTGTCGGTCGAACGAGGCAAGCTAGGGCAACGACTGCAGCAAAGAGCCATGAGTTTCTGTAAAACAGGAAGCAGTGATTGTAGTAGAAGAAAGAGGAAAGATGATGGCAATGATGAAGCAGAAGAAGAAGAAGAAGAAGAAGAAAGAAAGAAAGAAAGACAGACAGACAGAAAGAAAGAAAGAAAGGAGTAACAGGATCAAATTCTTTGGACTACCATAATTACAGCTTCAACTATTTTAGATTATCAGTAGGTCGGATATAGGTCGGATACTTGATATAATGAGGTAATATTGCAGGCTCCATTTCATTAATGCTCTTTTGTTTTTATCCTTGATATAACAATATATGCGATACAAGGAAGACTATTCGCAAGTATACTCCGGCAGGTGTCTATAGGAAACATGTGATGTAGCAAAGTCAGCCCATCCTCAATGGGTTAAGTGGCCCAAAGTGGCTCATTATAACAAGGTTCCTCTGCATCAAGCTTAATATCAGTAGGATTCAAAGAAGGATTACACTTTGCTTTGGACAGTTTTAGTCAACTTAACATACTCAAGATCTTTAGAAAATGAATATCTGGATACCTTGTCTGGCTAATCTTCTTGTCATAAAGCCAATCCTTCGGCCATGGGAAGAAGTACAGGCCAACTGATGTTAAACAGGCCTCCATAGTGTTGGTTAGGGTTCGAGTTGCACTGTAGAACACATACCACGAGGCTAGATTCAAAATAAGCTGGCATTTGGTTTTGTAAAGAAATATTACTTCACATACACAGGAAACATTGAATCACTCAGATGTACAGTATAATTGAATAATTTCGCATTTGCTCCCTTAGTAAAGAGTGAGTGCTTTATCTATTCAAAATTGATCTAATCGCAATTGAGCTAGCAAGGACTTTACATGAAGTAGGTTTGAATCTCATATCTCATTTTTCTGTTTGTATCGATAATTGAACAGACTGATCTTGATGAGGAATTGAGCATAAACATTGCAACAAAACCTGGCTTGATAAAAATTATATCTCTCCCTGAATAGACCCCCTTCCTTCATAGGATATGAATTGTTAGATAAAAATCAGAATTATATCTGACCAAATAAATTAGAATAAATGGTAATTACCCAGTAGCATTTTCAGATGCATTAAGTAGTATCTTGCATCAAAGGTACATCATATATCATGCTAGCAACCACCCCCCCCCCCCATCCCAAGAAGAAAAACAAAACGGTTTCTGTGTAAACTATGACATTTCATATAAAGCACAGCAGTTTCACATTGATACTCGTGATCATATACATGTACTCCAGGAAAGTATTTTTGATTCAGTTAACCGATTAATGTAATCTCATGTTCAGCATGTGTAGGCTGCATTAGGCCTACAGTAATTTGGTATACCATTTTCAATACAATTTATGCAGACTGATACACACATTTGTAGATAAGTAAATGAGATAAGAATAGGTAATATCATCCATGCACTCTGATCGAACAGCACAAGGAACAGGATAAACTGATATACCACAATGAAAGGCACCTATACTTGTACTGAAATGCTTACAAGTAGCTACACTGTAGCTGAGCACCATGGAAAGGATACTGTCCATTTTCCGACACTGTGTCCATGGAGAAGGCAAGACACTTTGTACAGACAAAAATCTCCTATTGCTGAAAATGTCGCTTGTAGAATGCGTGGAGCAAAAATCTGGAAATTGAGAGGAAAAACAAAATGCCATGATATGTGCCACTCGATCAGATGTGAACTGACAGAAACATTGAAAACACATCTACTGGTACGTGCTTGATTATCATCGGTACATATTGCATCTTTTCTTTGAGTTGCCTCTCTTATTAATGCATGAGCACAGTTGGAAAGACAGAAAAAGAGGGAAAATGATGAGTGGAACAAATCATGACAACTAAGTAAAATCTATGAAAATGATTAATTACCTCCACCAAAGAAGGAGCTTATGTATTCATCGGCGTTGGTTTGTTTGTTGGTTTGTCTGTGTGCAAAATAACTCAAAGAGTTGTACAAGGATTTGGATGAAACTTGCAGGAAAAGTTGATAATGATACAAGGAACAGATAAATAAATTTTGGTAGCAGATCAGAACAATGAATTTGAAGCCGAGCGTATTTGAGGTTTGCATCAAGATGCGCTCCACAGCACATGCTCTGCTCGGGCAAGGTACCGCACAGCTGGAAGCTGATGACGTAAACAGAAGGATTCTATATTGGAAAATGTGACTATTTTCAGCATGTGTGGATGAGTGGAAATTAGCTGCTTGGCAGAGGTCTGTGCTCTTAGAGTGCTTTTCTAGTTATGTTTGGATTGAAACTACAAGAGAGGAGTCATATGCTTGATTTGCCACAACCAAAAACAAAAAAAAATCTGAAATATTGATACAAAAAAAAAAAAAAAAAAATCTGAGACAACATATCTGGATTGTTAAATCATGCAGCAAACTCTAGAATGTAATTTGACTCAGTGAGATATTCCATTCCTTGAATTCTTACCAAGACTAATGGATAATCCAGATTAAGCATGGCAAGGACCTTGTATTGAGCTGCAAACAGGGCAGGGTAGGTGTACCCCCTAAGTCCAGACTGCCACTCCCATGTGAGGTAGCCATATGTGTGTCAAAGTTCGTTAAGGGACAAGCGCATATCCTGTAACACTTGCTCCGAACATTTAAAATGGTAGGCCTACACATAGTACCTCATGTCAGTGTAAAAAACTTAGTAATGAGAACAAAAATAGGTACAGCAATTGAAAATTGAACAAAAATATATCCTTAAATAGCTTAAACCCTCAAGTCCTGAGTGAACTTTGCTGCAAAAATTATCATATTTGTACCTTTGAATTTTATGCTCTACTGTATCATAATTGGAGAAAGAATATACTGCACATGGAAGCTACATAATTTAAGAAAGAAATTCCCGAACATTTGCCAATCTCAGGGAAAAACACATTACCTACTCTTCTGAATTACGTTGTAAATTAAAATTTGCAAGATTTTGAATTTTGAACAGACCCTATAGGCCTTACTTCAGAGTCTCTTTTCTCTCTGGTACACACTTTTCCAGAGCGTGTGTTTTTTTTTCCCAATATCCAGATAGGTTAGGAGAGTCCATTTGAATTGAGTTAAATACACCAAGGTACCGGTACATCATTTTAAAGCTTAAAGTTGGCTCTTTTACAATATGCCCTTAACTAAAAAAAAAATCCATGTCTGGCAACGTTTTGTTGGTTTCATGATGCAAGGTCCAATATATGTTAAAACATGTCTCATAATAAGATCTGAATAGTAAACTACACATCGGTCACATGTATACATGTACATGTGAAAGCATGACTCAAAGGATATCCAAAGACCATTTTGTGAGCCACCTCCAGCGACTGCCAATATTCATCTGGGACAAAAGATGTCTGCACCAGGGCTACATTGAGCCATCTGAAGAGCAAGAGGAATGTAGCAATCTTGGGGTCAGACCATAAGCCCTTCTGTTTCGCCCTCCTCGACGAGTCCTTCGCCCTCTCATGGTCAATGGGTCCGAGGGTCTCTACTTGAATCCCAGGTCTTGCTCGTAGATTGTATGCCATGGCACTATAGTACATCATACAAAGTGATACAAACAACGAAAACAAAGAAGGATTCAGGAAAGGTTCCATTGGGTTATTCCAATAGACCCCTAAATACATTTTTTTTTTTTTTTAATCTACAAAATGCCAGAGCCCTCCTGTGTTGTACCTGGTAATGTCTGATTGAATTATTGAGGACAACACAAATTCAGTTTTGGGGATGGGGAGGGGTCAGCAGTCATACCTAGGTAGTACAGTGTAGTAACTACAGCTAGTGTACATGAATATCTAATCTAAAAAAGTTGTCCTCTTTATCATCTTGTAGAGTACATGTAATTTAAATGTATTGATATTATAATATTACAAAACAAGCGCCATAAGACTCGTACAAAATGTTTGGACATAACATATGCATAGTTCAGATTCTGAAAGTTTTTGATTGGGTTCTAGTACAGCTGTATATCCTCCCTGCCCTGTATACTGCACACAGCAGTCTCGCACACAACGCCTGCTTTCTTTGCAGCTTGGAAGGCTTGGTGGCGATACCCCGAGAATTTGCATGCCTGTTTTCGTTCGTCTGATGTGTAGAATCTTTAGTTATAATACACACCGTCGATTCTTTATAGTAGAAGATGGTTCCTTGTAGTTTGTATAGAATCTATATCAATCAAATTTAATGGGTTTGGTTTAACTTTACGTCTACTTCCAAGGTATAAATTACTAAATTACAGAAAGAACGGCCCAGATGAAAGTCATGCTGTACAGCATCTTGCATGGATTGATTGCTATTCCACCTGAACCACCTTACATTTACCCGGTAAAACGATCAGCTGGACAAAGACATTTAGAGTTTCTACTCAATATCCACAGCAACTCTGCAGGACATCTGGGTTTCAAAACTCCTTCTTCTCAAGTGTCATACGCTACTGGAACCAGCTCCCCACCAGTGTGACAGCTGCTCCTTCCCTAGAACAGTTTAGGAGGCAGCTGGTTGAGGTATACACTGCGTCAAATCTAGTTGGAAGATGAGCTAATTTAATTTTGCACAAAGCAAAGCCTTACATAGCATACTAACTATGGTTTTAATGTTAGCTAGTTACAAAGCAAAAGGAACACTTTTTTTTTTTTTTTACTTTAAAGTTTTATTCAGTGTAATTATGTAACGAAACAGCATCAAACAGTGCAGGATGGCACACTAGTTTCAGCACCGCACAAAGTACGAAAATACTCGTCCCAGAGGTCAGTACTTCACCTGGAAGAAGAAGAAGGAGGAGGTCCGCCCAGCTAAGCGAAAAAGTAAAGGCTGTTCTGTCAATCCGACACACACTAAAATCAAGGTGTGGGACTTAATCCTCTCCGGTTTCTCGAGAGCAGTCTCCTTCGATGCAGCTGCCAGACAAAACGTACGTAATATAGATTCTAGCTAGTGCCCGATTATATGCTAATACAGTTTTACAAACAAATACATGATGCTTTTTATTAGAACAATAATAAATATGCAAAATATTTACTATTAAAGTTGTGCATCTATGATGGCCCGGTACGCGCCGTAGGGGTGCCAATATAGTCGAGATTCACTCTTGCTTTCTTCCATGTCCCCAGGTGTAGCCTTTCGTGTTGGGTCCGTCTGCACGTCCCCAAGTATAGCCTTTCGTGTTGGGTCCGTTTGTCCGCAGGTAGAGAAGTTCTATAACCTTTCATGTTGGGGCCGTCTGACCGCTAACTGCTAACAGCAAGGTTGTCCTACTAGTGTCCGGATAATAGAGAAGTTCTGATAGAGAGGACCAGATAATTGAGGTTGGACTGCAGTTGTTTTAGGCTAGTTGATAAGCAAGTAACTTTAGTGTCCGAAGCAAGGCCAAGGGCCAGACTAATTACATGTACCGATTTCAACCTCCTCGGCGTTGCCTTTAGAAAGTGCTGCTGTTCTTGAATCTTAGTATCTTACTAAGATACACACACTTGTACTTACTAAGATACTTACCCTAAATCTTAGAGCTCCATAACTATACACAGCCCAGTCGCCGCTGTACATTACATACGTAGCGCTGTATTCGCGTAGCGTATTAACAGCGTCTGGTCGGGCTAAGAGCTCCAGGACATATAGACAGATACTGCAAGGAGTGTCCCAGATTACTTTAGAATACTGACATTACTGTGCAGTAGAATGATCCTTGCTTTATTTAGATGACTATTTACCACTACACAGACACTGTTGTTAGTGTTGGCATTTTTAATTCCATACTGGTACCTAGCTACGGCCTAGCTAACTAAACACCATCAGACCATTGATTGCTGTTTCGTCTTTTTATCCTGAATCACTTATGCCATCCGGCTAGACTAAAAATACCAATAGCAGTTCTAAGATCTAAGGTTTTAACGTTAATTGTTGTTTTTCCTTGTTCTAAATTTGTCAATGATAGCTTGACAGCAAGTTCCTCACATACATCTCATCGTTGTGACATCGTCTGGGAGGAATCATCGCTGAAGTATCAATATGGTTCGTGTACGCAAGATGCTGAGCTTTCCACAGCTGACAGTGGCTACTATCATAGGATTTGCTAGCGGCATCTACATCTACAGATCACCCCTTCATCAGCATCACATGAAGATGTCCTCAAAAGAGGAAGAATCGAAAAATGACAGCAGCAATAAGGAGACCAAACAGGAAACCTCTGCAAGTCTTCCAAGCAGTACAAAGAAAGAGATTGGGAAAGAGGAAAGATGATGACAGATTTCAAGGAAAACTTCCCAGATACAACTGTAGATAAATTGTTGCATGGTGCACTTCTAGGATGTCCAGCACACATTTCATTTCTCGATAACCTTTTGAGACAGCATCAGGGCAAGGGGCACAGACATGACATCCAAACGTGATCAGTTGGACCGTCTGCATCAGTACATGTACTAGCTAACGCCAAGAGTTTGATGCTTGAAGGAAATCAATAGAACAGTTGCAGTGCCAGATGGCATGACAGAGACTGCTACATGCATCGGATACATTTTCTTTTATCCATCTACTGTATGGTCATTTTATGTGTGTGTGTGTTTCCACTCCCTCATTTTGGAGTCCACAGGATCTAGTTACTGTGCAGTGTGCAAAAGTGATAGCCACTAAACATTAGAGCCAAAAACTATGTTCTTGGCACAGTGGTTGACGGATCACAACCATCCTGAAAAAAAAAAAAAAAAAATCAATTTATATTCTGCAGAATACGTTAAAATCAGACAGGTCTATGTGCGTCATCAATGCAAAGTCACTTCCCATATCAGGGTGAAGAAAAAAAAAAAAAGAAATCTGTGTGTTGGTCAGTATAGGCTCCTGTTTACCAACTCTTAAAAGCTTTCAAAGGACAAGTTCACCTTCATAAACATAAGGATTGAGAGAATGCAGCAATATTAGAACACATCAGTGAAAGTTTGAGGAAAATTGGACAATCGATGCAAAAGTTATGAATTTTAAAAATTTTTGTGTTGGAACTGCTGGATGAGGAGACTACTAAGGCTCGTGATGTCATATCAGTACAACAGTACAAAGAAAATGTAAAGAAAATTCAACATATTTTCACTTTTTTTTGCATAATAAAAGAGCACTTGACTTGCCTCTTTCTAAAGGCAATGGGAATATTATTACCCACAACATATGTCAGTAACGAGTCAAGGGAATGTTTACTTTTTTCAAAAGATGAAATTTTGTGAAATTCTCTTTATATTTTCGTTATACAGTGCACTCCCGTTATAACGAACACGGTTATAACGAAATTCCGGTTACAACGAAATAAAATTTAGGGCCGCAACATTATCAACTTTATGTATTTTTATTGTTTATTCATTCGGTTATAATGAAATTTCGTTATAACGAAAGAAAACTGCCGGTCCCGAGGACTTCGTTATAACAGGAGTCCACTGTATTGTTGTACGCATGTGACATCATACACTGCAGTAGTCTTCTCATCCAGCTGTGACTGCACAAAAACTTCAAAAATTCATAACTTTTGAACGGATTGGGCGATTTTCCTCAAACTTTCAATGATGTGTTCTACTTATATTACTACATTCTCTCAATCCTTATGTTAATGAAGGTGAACTTGTCCTTTAAGTATAACAATTAACTACTGTACAAGTCTGTGGTAATTGAATGCTTTTGAGGAACATTTGCCTTCAAAGAGTGCTTGGAAAAGAAATTACAGTGTTGTACAATGCAAAATGTAACTTCCTTGACAAAATGGCAATAAATTCTTCTACACACTGATTGTTCCTATTGAGTGCAATTTCCTCATCACTGAACTTTCTTTGGTGTAAATTAACTGATGAAAGCTATACTGTATATTGTCCCCCAAATTCTAACTTGCCCATCTCGTTGACAACCAACTGTTTTCATAATTGCATGGATGTACCGTCATATGTGAAGTGCATACCATGACACCAGGCTGTTGTTGATAATTACCGGTACCGTATGTTTTGCAGTGATGGCTTTGTGAGACACAGTAACCATTTTAAAACAACAGTATAGGTTTCAATAACAAATCAATTGTTTGGAGAAACTAGATGGTTACCACTGGGCTTCCTGTACATGATTGTGAGGTGATGCCAGGAAGGTTAAGAGGTTAATGTTCAAAATTTCAATGGTTCTGAGAGCATGCATGGCTTTACATGTATATTGAACATAATGAGAATAATATTGTCACCACTGTTTGAAAGTGCGGTACTGGTACAAGGATACATTATTGTTATTAAAGACTAGATGCAAGGTAATACAAGTATGAACGTTTTGTTATTATCAATGAGAACAACAAACAATCATAGCTTTATCAAAATTTTAAGAGGCAACAGTTCTCGAGTTTTGAATACTTATACATGTATTGTTGTTTTTCTACTCTGCTGTAGATTACAGGATGCTTTCACACTTTATGCTGTCTTACAAAAGGTTTCCTCAATATGTAGAACATTTTAGTGTGTTTGTGTGTGTCTGTGTGTCTGTGCATGCATGCCACAAGTGTATAATAATGTGTGCATGGAGGGAAAGGTCATCATACTATTATCAGAAATAGAATTACTGGAGTATGATTGTGTCAAAATACAGTAAACTGTACATGCATGCAAAAAAAAAAACAAAAAAACAAAACAAACAAACATTACGTGAGTTACACCGTAACTCATTATGTAAATATGTGTAATAATAGTCAACCTTGCCCAAGTTGTTTCATGAGAGACTGGAGAAAATCCATCAACTTGTAATACAAATTTTGACTTACATAAGAGATACATCTACAATGTACATATCCAGGATATAACTTTTCTTTTGGCCAATTTTTATGAATTGAGGGAGGTCGACTTTATATGCAAGGTTGACTATACGTAGCTAAACACACTTGCTAATACATGTATACGTTGTACAGTGGAAACTCAGTAAAATGAGATCCTTGGGACCAAGACAATTTGTTCTTTATATCAGATTTTTTTTTTTTTATATAACAGTAGTCAATAAACAATGCAAAACTTATAATGATAACTTATAAATTCACTTGGACCGCAGAAATTACAATGTAGTTTGTTACAAGGCATCAAGCATTTTTTGTTATACACTGTACCAGATCTCTTTATACAGTGAAACCCCGTTATAACGAGTTCGGTTATAACGAGGAACCGCTTATAACGAGGTGATCGCGTCGGTCCCGTTTTCCTTTGCGTGTAAACCTATGGCAGAACGAATCGGTTATAACGAGTTCGGTTATAACGAGATTCCGGTTATAACGAGGACAATTTCGGTGCATCATGATAAAGAAAAACATAAGCAATTTGATCGGATATATAACGAGGTTCCATTTCTTGACTAAATTGCCGCTTTCAAACACGCGACAAACGAAACCCTGAAAACCGAAATCACGCTATCCACGTCTTTTTCCGTTTTGCAGAGAACGGTTCCTTCCATGTTTTCTTCTAAATCACGCGATAAGACAAAGGAATGTCTTCCGATGTTCCTACTAAATCATTAAACATAATCATTCGATTTTCTTTTCCGCGAGATACGCGTGCGTGATATTAGGGCAGACCACACCGCAACGAGAAATAAAAAAGATAACGCATTCAAAAACTTTTCATGTAGCGACACTTGTGGCCAAAAATGGACAATTGGAATGCGTGTGCAACTCATTATTATATCCTTTCCATTTTTAGTTCCGACTTTCAGTTCTTTTGCTGCTTAGCAAATATGAGTGTGGATGATTAAAGCCGAAATAATTAATGAAATCATCGCGATCCCGTCGGGTGACAGTAGCGTAAAAATAGTTGAATAACGCATGTTAACCTCCTTAATCGGTTTTCAGAAAAAGAGACAAAGGCATTTATTAATTTGAATAGATCTGGATTTGTTCATTATCATTAACAAATGATAATTTAAATATGAGTGTGTATGATTAAAGCCGAAATAATTAATGAAATCATCGCGATCTCGTCGGGTGACAGTAGCGTAAAAATAGTTGAATAACGCATGTTAACCTGCTTAATCGGTGTTCAGAAAAAGAAACAAACGCATTTATTAATTTGAATAGATCTGGATTTGTTCATTATCATTTAACAAATGATAATTTAGATATGAGTGTGTATGATTAAAGCCGAAATAATTAATGAAATCATCGCGATCTCGCCGGGTGACAGTGTATAGCGTAAAAATAGTTGAATAACGCATATTAACGTACTTAATCGGTGTTCGGAAAAAGAAACAAACGGATTTAACAGTTCAAGGATGTACAAAACGCGAAGAGATTTTCGAAAGAAAGTAAAGAACGCATTTTTAATCCCGTCGGACGCAATGATCATACATTGTATAAAATTACAGCCGAAATGATTCATGAAATTATCGAATTCCCGCTGGGCTCCACCAGCGTAAAATACCTCTCAAGTTAACGGCAAATAACGCATGTATGTTACTCTGAAATTATCGCGATCTCGCCAGGTGACAGTAGCGTAAAAAATAGTTGAATAAGCATGTTAACCTAAATCAGAAAAAGAAACAAACGTATTTATTAGTTTGAATAGATCTGGGTTTGTTCATTATCACAATTTTAACACTGCATTTCACAATGAAGATTTTTCTTTCTTTCAGAATGATCTATGAGGTACAGATTTGCGTAAAAAGGATCACAACGTAACCTTCCACATTCAATCCTGTCGCATATTTTTCAAGAACGGATGTACAAAACGCGAAGAAATATTCGGAAGAAAATAAAGAACGCATTTTTAATCCCTTCGAGCGCAACGATCATAAGATTATATTGTACAAGATTACAGCCGAAATGATTCATGAAATCATCGCATTCCCGCTGGGCACCAACAGCGTAAAAATACCTCGCAAGTTATGGTAAACAACGCCTGTATTTTACTCTATTTGCGCTGGTGTTAGGAAAAATTAACAAACAAGAATTACAATAAAGAATTATCTCATTTCAACATCTGCTTTTTCGTCTAATTCACAAATAATTTCCCTTTATTATCTCAATAATAATGATCCATAATTGTGTAATAACAACGCAAAGGATGGGTATATTCCGATGTCGTGCTTATGTTTTTCTTTGTTTTTGATGCGTACGGTTATAACGAGGTACCGGTTATAACGAGGTAATATCGCCGGTCCCACGGACCTCGTTATAACGGGGTTTCACTGTATTGAGTTTCCACTGTACTTTGCACTTTGCCCAGCTTTAGCAGTTTCAAGAAATACAACAAATTGTTATATCACACACACACACACACACTAACACACACATACACAGAGTCAATGGATGCAGTGTGCAAGGCAGTAAAATACAATAACACAATGAAGAAAGTTGTACAAGATCCATTGATGTAGGGGCTTTTTTATTTTAATAAGATTCTCAGTAATCACTAAGACTCGTGATTTTCCAACAAATACATACCTGGTACATAGGCCTACATGTATGAAGCAGAATACATGCACATGCATGAAAAACTACAGTCACTATTAAATACTTAGACTGTTGACAGTGTGTAAGAATGAAGCTGTGTGTAAACTTGTGGTCATTTTAATTTATTATAAAGAGATGTGCCTAAAGACATACACTGTACCTAGTAATAAAGGCGACTCATTGCCAGAAATATGAAAATTCATTTCCGAAAGAGATGCACTCTTGAGCACAAACATTACACAATACATGTACATAATTATGTAATTGTATTATTTGCAACAAGTTCAGATATGAAATGGTGTCCGATGATGGTAACGGATATGTACAGTGCCTATCATGTTGAACTTCTCGTTGAAATGCAAAACATGTACAATGTACAGTGGATATTGACAAAAAGGTGTCGGCTTCACTGGCCTCAATAATAACACCACATAAGTAATAAGGTGCATTATGCAAGCAAGGTATCATTTTAAGCTACATGTATTGATTGAGTGTGCTTGTGTGTGCTCAATATTAACTACCACTGCATGCATAACAAGAGACAAGTGCTCGCTTCAATCTGTCTCGGGGACAGATAAAGGTCATATGTATCCCTTTTGCAAATGTTGCAAAATTTTGCATGGTTGAATGTCTCCTACCTTTGTGTATGAAATCTTATGGTAACACACATTATTTTTTTTTCAAGAAATGAAAAACTAACCCCATGTCACGTGAGAAGAACCTCCCCTTTAGTATCAAGAATAAAAGTTGGATTTTTTTTTTTTTTCTTGGTTCAAATAAGTCTACTGGAAACCTGTAATTTCTCCCCTCCACCATTGAGAAGTTTCCAGTTTTAACATTCAGAGGAAAGGTCTGAACTGCCTACCTCTACAACATGCCAGCTTATGAAACGAATCTAATTTTCAGGATTTCAAAAGGGACACACGAACTTTAGATATGTATTATATGCTAAGCTGCAAAAACATTATGATCATAAATGTTATGCACATACGTAAAGATGAACTAGTTCCCGACATGGTGGAATGTTGAGGGGAAAGGCGGTGGGTAAATGATATCTTTTCAAAGGATATCACGACGAAAAAATGCCACATTTTATTTGCATATGTTACGTACAGTGTAAGTGAGAGAATCTCAATAGAAATAATGCATCTACTTTGTGAATCTCACTGTAAAACAAGTGATTATGCATGCTGTACATGTATGAACTTATCTGTAGTATACAAGAAATCTTGTCAATAAATGGGTTTGCTACAGTTATTGTACAAAAGAAATCTCCCCACAAAAACTTGCATTCTGCATGCAAACTCTTAAAAGAAATAAATCATATACCATACATTGTGTATGCAATTGCCTGTTCCAACCATTCATACAGAACAGGTGAAACATTGGCATCTCTGCAATTTAGATTTTCGTGATTTCCTAATTTTCCTTACTATGGAGGGTGCATTGAGCAAGAGATGGGACTATAATGACTATTCAACAGCATCAGCAGGAAGAGTATACACAAAATAATGTGTGAAACCATGACACCACTCCACACAAACCAATGATTGGTCACTCCTTTTGCTCTTAAACATGACAAATCTTTCAAAAGTCACTACAAGACATCATAAAGCTTTCAAACTAGCCAGCTTTTTCCTTCTTTTACCAAATCTGAGCAAGCAAAACATTGTCACACTGATAACCTCATCAAAGTGAGACAGCATATGATATCAGTAACCAGCACTGTTATTCTGTTATTTCACATGCTAGAATGTTGAATGAACCACAACTGCATTGGTAAAATATAAAGTGAAATACAACCTATTTTTAAAAGTGCATCTTTTAAAGCCTAAATATAAATGAAAACTTATTGCATTAACGTACATGTAAATTGCACAATCCATAAAAGTGTAGCCATTAAAACATACACACAAGATGAAATGTAAGTTTTTCTTTAGCAAGGTTCACTTCTGAAATACCAAGTTTGTATAACTGTATTATATGTAATTTTGCTACCATCACACAAGCTCTCCTGTAGTGCTGAAATCCCAAGCTGTTGATTTTTCCTTGTCCTTTCTTTATCTACAGGTATTTACTTTAAATTCTTATCAACTTTGGAAGGTAATGGCATTGTGTACCAGAGTAAGAGATACATGTAACTGTACCTAAAGTGAAGAAATATTCAAACATGTCTATTCACAACATATCTTTTTATTCAACCCCCCCCCCCCCCCCCCGGATTTGAACATACAGTGCATATCTAATAAAGGTACAATGTATTGCGATATGAGAACGAATATCACGTCACATGACAGATTCCCACAACCACAAATTATACTAATCTTTGATAACACTAACACTGCAATACAGCAAACCTCCAGCTCTTACAAGGGACGAAATCACACAAAACCAAACATGTTTCCCATCAGAAAACAATAAAAACAACACAATGCATTAACAATACCTGAATGAAAATGTCTTTGTTCCTAAAACTGAACACGTATTCACAGAATAATTGCATTGTACAGAGCAAGGTACACTGTCGGCCTACAAACATGAGCCATTTCATAAAAATCTCTCAGCTGATCTTTCCTTGATTCTTTCTTCACAAACTACTGTCATTTTGCTGTCTGCAAAATGAGCATTTTTACAAACTGCTTTGAGGAGACAAAAATAAATGTCTGTAGAATGGCAAGATACAGTGTACACTGTCATGGTAATAGAGTCAAGTACTCTTAAATGTTTATCTCCCATAATCATGGTGAATTTGGGGTGATTTTTTTCCCTCCTATTCCTCTTCACTTCTAGCTCGAAAACTTTTTTACAGGCCGCAAAGCGTACGTGAACAGGAAGATATACACAGAACACTTGAGAATACAATGCATACCTGACTATAATGTACATGTAGCTAAACCGTTTACACCATACATGGTACTGTACGAGCTGAAATTTTCGCGTACAGATATTTTCGCGAATTGCTACTTGGAGGACATTTTCGCGTCTTGCTAATTTCTCGGTTGCGAGGGTCTAACTGAACTTAGTTATTCACACATTGTTATTTTCGCGTGTTGTTATTTTCACGGTTCAAAGGCGATTCGCGAAATTCGCGAAAAAAAAAACCACCGCGAAAATTTCAGCTCGTACAGTACTTCATCGATTTATCCACTGTAGTACATTTATGATACAGAATCAAGTGCAGTACAGATACAAGGGAAATGTGCAGTCAGAGCAGGCAATATACTGGGTGAACTTTAAAACAAGAACTCTGTATCATTCTGAGTTTGTGATAAGTATATCATCACAATCATCTAATCCTTCTGCTACACATACAGGTTCTTCCTGTAGAGGCTACCCTAGCAACCAACATCCTTCAAATGTTGACATTACAGTGCACTACTTGTAATTAAAGGAACATTGCCCCCCGCCATCACACCCCAAAAAATCATTTTATCTGCAATGTCACAAGAGAAACAACACATTCTGGAATTCCCAAGATACTCCTTGATGCACAGAATGTTGTCACTGCATCAGTAGAATGACGAGAGCTGTACCACTCTACTGAACTGACGACTTACCAATGAAAAATTTGCATCAACAAGGGCGGAGGAAAATGCCCGACATACAGAATTCTTTGAGAAAGTCAGTCAGTGACTCAACATGCAAAGAACCAATATATGGGTATGAAAAAAGGTCCTCTCAGTTTGAAAGCAAGAACCTACCACAACATAACAGTGTTCCTGAAGAGAATCAACACAGCTATACAATTACAATGAAATTTACATTATACAGTATACAACTTTTCCTTGGTGCACGCACAAACCTCATCTGGATATAGCAAATATTAGTACTATATGAAAACTCACCTAACTACTGTTAGGTGAAATCATTTAGCTAGCACCAGCACTTGGAACTATAAAAGGCACTACATACAAGGTACAACACTTTGCTATGAATAGCATACGAGTCGCATACATAGTCCACATGAACAAAGATCAGTATGCTTTGTATGGGAATATCAAAGAAGGATTAAAGAAGACTCCTATTCATGAAATTCCAAGTGCATGCAACAATCATTGAATAACATAAAATGTAACTCTTTAGCAACTTCTGTTAACCAATGTAGTAAGTCTGGTATTATTCAGGGATGCCACACTTGTAAACAGCACTGCCGTATTCTGAGGGCTGAAAAGGCGTATATTTGGTGGAAAAACCATATTTTCATCTTTCCAGCAGTAGACATGTGTTATAATACACCTTGTGAAAAACAGTATTTTCCATGAAACCTGCAGTGCTTTTGGCAAACGAGTGACAAGGGTGTGTAGAAGTTACACACTAATATGGGATATGAGTATTTCAGAATTGGTTTTATTTGGAAGGCAACAATTTAAACAAAATCGTCTCGATATCTCTTTCTCTAAATGGATACCAAAACAGAAATCATACAAAAAAATATATATATTTTGTGTTTTAATAGTTGAATATGATTTGATACACTGTACTTGCATGCCCTGATATAGCCCTTTGTTATCATTAAAGGGAAGCATCTAATGCCATTTAGTCATTACATCTGATACAACCTCAGTCCCTAAAAGGACTTCCCTGCATTGATACAATGAATATAGGGGATAGAATAATTCATGCATTCATGCTACTTTGGTAACCAAGACCTAGTCTTTTAAAAGCTGTGCTCTTCATCAAGATATAACAGGTTTTTGATTTTTGCATATTCAATGACCGATGCCAGGTCGCAAATTCAGGGTCGCCTCAGAAACCAGTTTGACTGATCATCCATCTCATGCATGCGCCATTCGTGCCTGAGTGCCTGCCTCTTTGAGAACCACTCGTACAGGTCCCACACCGTCATTCCAGCTCGCCCTTCTTCCCTACCCTTCATCCAGTGCTGGTACCAGGTGTCTCGCTCGTCACCCTCAGATGCCATCTCGTCGCCAAGGTTACCCGCTTCCTCCCTCTGCTTCTCTCGGTCATGCATACGGCGGATAAACCAATCATCGTTGCTCTGGTAACCATAGCCGGCATGTTTTCTCTTGTCACTTTCCTCCACTTTCTCCGCGGGCTGATCATCTATGGTGTTCATGTCTGAAAAATTAAATGCCTCCTTCAGATCGAGGGTAACGGTAACATGCATTTGCTCACTGCGACCGTCATCTGGTTGCTCTTGTCTTCCACCTTTACCTTCCCATTTTCTTTCTTTCATAAGTTTTCTGAAGTATTTTGTTGTTGCCTTTTCAATGTCCTCAGCCATGTCTTCAAAATCCTCCATCAGCTCAGCAAGATCTGCGTCAGTCACAGCTGGCTCGGCTAGGAACTCCTCTAACTCCTCCATGAAATCCTGGAGCTCTTCCAGATGCCTGCTGTAGCAGCGCTCCGTTAGCCACTCCTCGTATGCCAGGAGTTCCTGGTAGAGCTTAACAGCTGCCTCTCGCTGCTTGCGCAGGCAATCCTTGACGCCGTGGCAACGGGAATCAAAAGCCTCAAAGAGGTCATCCAAGTTCACATTTTGAAATCGCAACCGATCCTTATCCTTGTCTTCTCCCTTTGACTGTGCCTGGTCGTCCCGTCTCTGGTTGTTCTTACTCCAATCTTGATCCTGATGATGATGGTGCTTCCCCTCTTTGCCATGACGACTATGGTCACCGGTAGGTTGATGACTTCTAGAAGTTGTCTGATGATGGTGGTGATGGCGATGGTGGTGGTGATTTCTCTCTTTATGGTGATGTCTATGACTTTCTGCATGGTGGTGATGCTTTCTTCTCTCTTCATGATGGCGATGGTGTTTTCTCTCCTTATGCTGCCTCCCTGCTCGATATTGTTTGTGTGGTTTCTCTTCAGCAACATCCTCTCTCTTTTGATGTTTGCTTTCCTTTCCATTTACAGATGACTGAAATTTCTGTCGTCTTTCTCTTCTTTTGTCTTGCTTTCTTGGTTTGATTTCTTGCTGCTGTGAATATGGAGCATCTCCCTGGTCCCTGTCAGCATTAGAAGATTTACCGTGCTCCTTTCTCTCTTTTCTTTCTCCCTCTTTGTGCTTCTTGCCAACCTGCTTGAAGTCGCTCTGTGCCTCTGACTGCTTTCTTTGGTTGTTTTCTTTGTTGGCCTTGTGCTTCTCTGTATCCCGTAACATTTGGCTTTCAGAGAGCTCCTTGCTTTTGCTGTGCTTGTGCTTGATTCTTCCATTAACCTCATCATGCTGATGGTTCGCTCCAGAGTTTTCTTTATTCCTATTCTTCTTCTTGCCACCGTGGGTAGGTTTCTCTTCTGGTCCATATTCTTTACCTTGCATGTTGACACTGTCATAAGGTCTGGTAGTCTTTGCCGAGTCTGACACATCTCTTTCACGATATGTTTCCTTTGACTTCATCCCTTTCTTGTCCTTCACAGGTGCTGCATCAGGACTTTTGGATGACCGATGACTCTTGTGCTTTTTTGATCTATCTCTCTTTGAATCAAACAATTGATTTTTTGCTTCTTCTTCTTCTTCCACTGTTTCATCTTTCCCACCAGAAAATGCATCTCCTAAGAATTTGTGGACAGATTTGAGAGTCTTCTTCACTGGCTTCTTTACTCTCTGAGATATCGTTTTTCCATCTGGCATGACTGAGATGGCATCCTGAATCTTGTTGCTGACAGTCTGTACACCTTCCCTGATTTGAGAGGTAATGTTGGACTTTTGGATTGCTGCCACAGAGTCCTGGACCTGCTCAGTGATGCCCTGCAGTCCACCCTTAATTGTGCCAGTGATATTCCCTACTGTTAAGTTGTTAACAGCATTCTGAATTTGGTCTCCTACATTGTGAACACTCTCTTTGAGATTGAACGTGACATTAGACTTCTGCAGACTGTCAACGGCATCCTTGATTTGGTGTCGCAAGGTCTCGACGTTCTCTTTGAGCTGGGTTGTCAGGTTGTTGACGGAAAGATTGGATGCTGAACCGACCAGATCGGTTGTGAGGTTTCTCAGGACAAACCAGGAATCGGAGAGTTTTGAGGACAGCTGATCAATAAGGTTGCTGTCCTGCTTGGAATCCTCATCGTCTTTGGAAGGCGCATCCTCGGCAAAGGAGCTGCTCTCTTCCTCTGGTGCAGACTCAGATTCCGAGTTGAGACTGCCCTCCATCTCTCCTTCCATCTCACCTGGCGCTTTACCTTCACTATCCATTTCAGCAACATCGTCTTCAGCATCCTGTCCAACAACTTTTTCATGGGAGACAGGAACCCTGTCAACTTCAACAACGACACCTTCATCCTTGTCATCAGATCCTCCTTGCTGCCTCTCCAATTCCGACACTGCTCCAGACACAGGAATTGTCTCGCTAGGATCTGCAGTTCCTTCTTCAACTGCTTCTTGTTGACCACTCCTAACTTCCTTGACATCATCATTCTCATCCAGAACCACCACAGGACCATCCAGGACCTGATGGGAATACACCTCCAGTAATTTCTGATCTTCTTTTACCTCACCTTGACCATCCTCTACGGTCACTGTGGCATCTCCCCTCTTGCAACTCTCGTCGGCCACCTCAGCAGTGTTGGTGTCTGCTGGACCTTCACCAGCTTCTCCGCACTGGATGTTACACTTGGCAGAGTAGCAGACGCCTGGATTTGTCTCATCAGCGCAGGGTGAACAGGAGTCGGTGATCTTGGTGGCAGCTGGAGGAGGAATGCCAGAATCAGGGAGGGGTGGTATCTTTGCAGTCACCTGAGCAAGTGCCTCACCTTTGAATGAGTAAAGATTGACAAATAACATTTAATTTTTCAGTTACAAATACATGTATAAAGCTTAGGTTGAAATCATTCAATGACTGCATACCCTACTGCACAAAGAGACTGCACTTCTTAAGTAAAAACTGTACATGCCATTTATTTTGTGAGTTTATTCAATTGCGAATTGGAACAGATAGGACAATTTTCAGGTGGTCACATTTCTGATAGACAACCACATTCCCCTTGATGGAATGAGAAAGAAGTAAGTAAGGATAACTTGCCTGAAAACAAAAGAAAAAAAGAAAGAGTAAGCTCACACACCAAAAGTTGTCATGGGGTATCTACAATACCAAATAATGTTAAAAGTCAGATTCAAAACGATACCGACACTTTCAAGAACTGAATATTAGTGCTGGCATGGGAACACTATCAATGCTTATAGAAAACTGAATGCATCCCATAACTGAGCCATGTAGCACAGATATCTGAGATGACCAATTGAAGCAACAAAACTTCTGAAGCTTAAAGACAGAGTACTGGTAACTTTTCACCAACAGCCATTATTTTTGGGACTGATAAGTGTATATTCAGCCAACCTCTTTCATGTAATAGTACCCTGAATTCTGGAACGACTCCACAAACATGCTGCCAAGGAATCGTTTAGATTTGCAAATATTTCTGAGATGAAACGTATCAACTCACCGTCGGGCTTGGGTGAAATACTGGGTGCAGTGCCGGGAATCTTGCCTCGTAGAAGGGTCTTGGTCTTGTCGAGGCAGGTCACCAGCTGGTCTTGGAGGGATCTCAGACGCCAAACCTGTCCTGCCTCGATGCCCAGGTGATGGGAGGTGGCCTGGCTGGAACCTAGAGAGGTAACAAGATTGGGCATTACAGCTCAATGACAATCAAGGATGATAATAATACTAATAATCAGACAAAGCTACCACATAAATATACTATACTGCGTTGTGATGTAACAGAGCTCCTTCACATTGTTACTATAAATCAAACACACAAAAAATAAGTAATAAGTGAATGAAAAGCTTCAAAAAAAAAAAAAAGAACTGTATATACCATATATTTCGCGAGTCTAAATTTTCGCGAATTGGGAATTCCCAACGATTTCGCGAGTGGTTAAATTCGCGATCCTGGAGTCCTGTACTGAACGGAGAAGTATACACGCATAAGTCACATTCACATCGGGATCAGAGTCAATATTCTCGCGTGTCTTTAATTTCACGAATAGCACGTGAATAGCGAAATTCGCGAAAATAAAAACCTCGCGAAATATTCGGCGTATACAGTAAGTCTTCAACAAAGATTTGAAGACAGCAAGTGATGGAGCCTTCCTCATTTTCTCATCAATCTCACATATTAATGCCGGGCTCTTGCTATTTTTTTTCTGATTACAGGGTGTTTGTGAATGGCCAATTCAATTTCATATTCCAGTTGAATATTGAAAAAATAACAGTAGCATCACACAAACACAGTAAGTGTTAATTTAATCACCATTAAAGGGATGGTACAGTATTGGTGGAGATGAGAAATGGGCTTTTAACTTTTTGCAAGATACCAAGAAAACACTTATGATATAGTACAGAGCATACCATCTTAAGTGGAATTCAAAGTTTATTTGATGGAAATCGGGTTTGGAATGACTGAAACATCCAAAAACAAAGTAAAACAAAGCAATCATAATAAAGTGTGGGTCCCACACTTTATTTTCATCAAACAAACGTTGAATTCCTCGTTAAATGACAAGCTCTTTCATATTTCATGAGAGGTTTCTCATTATCTCACCAAAAAACGTTAGAAACCTGAAATTAGGTCTCAAACAAAACTATACGATCCCTTTAAGCAATAAGAGAGAAAGCTATACTATATTTCAGAGTTTCTCATATTACCTTTGAACAGCAATATCAGGGTCAATCAAACATGTAAATGAGATGACATGATGATTAACATCCTCAACTGAAATCATGTGCATATGTCTTTGTGACTGGCATCACTGTGTCCTTGAAGCCAAATGAATTTTACTCCATTCAACAACTTTATTATTAGAGTCGAGGTCTAATGAATTCTATTTTTGATAATCTAATGACAGTCAATCATACATAGAATAGAACAATGCCTTGCATCCTTCAAAGTGCATACACTATTTTTCTTTCTTACACTTTGTAAGTTAGGTCACACACATCATGTCATGCAAAACTGTATGCCAATAAGAGATTTATTCTAAGACCTCAGTATCAGCCATCCATGAGCATATCTCGCCCTTCTGTGATGAATGCATCCTGTATTGCACCACACTTCAGATGCTGAAAACCCTTACCGATGTAGTGGCCAAGAGAGAGGGCCAGGGCAGCTGTGAGAACCAGCAAGGCCGCCTGGTTGAGCCTGCTGTTGAGGCCCTCATCCCGGCGGTGGAGGTACTGACGGATACCTGGCTTGATCCCGCTGACAGTCATGTTGGCGGGTAGGGCATCATTGGAGGTGTCGCTGAAGTGGGACACTTCGCTGGATGCGTCGCTGCTGGTCTGATGCTGTAGGCTTGAACTGCTGGTGTCGGGGATCCCTGTTGAATAACAAGTGATATTTGGTTTAATGAGGGGTGGCATAAACGGTACAAGAGATAAAGATGCTAGTGAAGAGCATATATTTTCTACATCTCTTACAACTTTTTGTGCATAGAAAACCAAAAGACAACAAGAAACACTGATAGGATGTTCTCTTGTAAGATTTTGTCATTACTACATTAGGCTTTCATAAATTGAATTTTTCTTACCCAGAAAAATTCTCTTTGGTTCATAGTCCTACTTTTTTCAGCTAAAATTTGTGCACCGTGTGAACTTGTTTCCATGGTTGTAACTATTGTACAACATAAACCGTGCATCAAAGTGCTTTGCTGCTTTAATGCAAAGTTGCTACACTAATGAAAAGGATACATGATGATGTATATGTGCAGTCGAATTTGCTAGACACATTGGTGTCTAGCGTCTAAAGAGAACATGAACAGGTATATTGATGGTTCCGAATTCCCTACTTGTAGTTTGCATTGGTAGAAATACACAACTTTTCATCAAGTAATGCTACTAATGTCTGAGCCATAGTTTATCTTGCTATGTTTGCAAATTACAAACCTCAAATACCCACAGAAAAGAAAACAAAATAAAAAGTAGGACTGTCATTCATGATTCTGGGACAATGAAGCAGCATTTATAACCACTCGCCATGACTTCAACTTACTCCGCCGAATATCTGGGCAGGAGAAACTGCTAGACAGGTCAGAGAAGCTGGATGACCGGGACATGGCCGGCTCACCGTCACCACGGAACTGCTGGACCAATAGGAAGCCGCCATCCTCTGTGGGCCAGCGTTGGGTCATAATGGGCACTCCCACACTTGAACCAGAGGTCTGAGATGGACACCGGGAGACGGAATTATTTTCATTGGTCTGCATGGATGCTCACTAAATGGCAAATTTACAAGTCTTATGAGGCAGTCTCTTCATTCTGTGAGAATACTTCTCGCCTATCTCACTGTACCTCTTGACTTATCATTGCAACCAGATATTAACACAACAGTATCAGCTGATATATCCCTCTATGGATACCACATATTTTCAAAGTTTAAACAGAAACAGCAAAGATAAATCCCAACCAAGCTATCAAAATCATATGGATGAAAGGAAATCAAAGTTGCTATGAAGACCAGGTATAAGTAATCAAAACTAAACAATATCTCACTGAAAACTATCAAAGAAATATGGACCTCATCAGTCTGTTGGTGTTTTGTTTGTTTTCATGAGAGAAAAAATTTACAATTCCAAAATAGAAGTTCTAGTCTTTAAATATTAACACCTTACTTTGCATACCTGTCACATAACAGCTTGTTTGTGAGCGTGAAAAGAAAACAGATTACAGCAATACAGCAGTCTATTAGATGGTTTCTAACATGAATCTTGCAGGAGATCAGAAATTCTATGTGTACATGATTTAAACTGACTTGTTAAACTTTACTAGCACTTCACAAAACAGTTGTTTAAAAAAAAAAAGAAAAAAGAAATCCACTCAAAAATCTTATAAATTTCATAAGAAAGAGAAAAAAAGATATTATAAAGAAATAAAAAAGTTATGACATTTTGAAATTTTAAAAGTTTTTTGGAAAATACTTCATGACCTGTCATTATAAATATTCAAATCAGCAAGTTGATGATGCTATGCTCTCACAATTTCTATTCATCTCATATACAGAAGTGACAGAAATCCCATATTCCAGCTGTTTAAATACAAAACTTGTCTTTAAACCACCTAAAACAAAAAAGAAAAAATGTTACCTCTCATACATTTTGGCAAAGGAATATGCTTTTACCTGTATTACCTGAAAACACCAATTTTTCTGAATTTCATATATAACATACACATGTACATGAAATATTGTGAGGGCATGACATCATCAACTCACTTATTTGAATATTCATAAGGACTGGTCAAGAAATATTTTCTGAAAAAATTGTGCAGTTTCAAAATGCCATACCTTTCTCATATCTTATTCAATTTTTGCCATTTTTGGAACATTCTGCGGGGAATTTTTCTTTCTTTCTTTTGGAGTTTGTTTATTTTTGGGGTGGATTGCTGATGAACTGCAAAGTGAAACTGTTCAAGGAACTCAAAGCCATGAAAATCACCTGCTTTGGTAAGTTTCCGGTTGACTTGGTGCGGCGCGGGGATTCCCCAGCTTCCACTCCTCGCGGGATGTTGTCCACGGAGACCGACGACATTGGGAGTTGCCCCTGAGGCATGATGGGAAGGGGTCCAGCTATGTCCAGCCCCTGCTCCTGGTCAAGGATCCCGTCTCCATCCCCAGAGGCTTCCGCCACACCTGTAGCTTCACCGGCACCAATGGTCTCAACCATTTCAGGAGCATGGGGGCCACCTGCAAGTATAGTTAAATTCCCAAACCAATGGACAATAACATTCAACAAAAAGACAAAGATGACACGAGGAACTTACACTTGTTTAGCATCAACTTCCTTAATGTTTTTGACATTCTAATGGTCATAACTGTCCTAACCTTATCTTTATGAATTTTTCCAAGATTTTGTTTATTTGGCTGTTACCTTTAATTCTCTATTCTCACTGAAAGCAATTCACTACAATGCCTTTAATACATTGTCCCAAGGATTGCCCTGCTATAATTCAGTTTGCCTGTTCTTTCAAAGAGCATGAACTGGTAGAAAATGTAAGCACCACAGGTCAAGAACATGAATTATAACATTTTGCATGATTATAATCTACAGAAACAAGGTAGGGTGGGGTAATGGGAAACAGGTAAAACCAGTGTATCAACTCATGCAGCTGAAAGTATTGCATGATCAAAGTATTGCATGATCACCTTGTGCTTGTGTAGGATGATCCACCATGAGAAAGTCTAATTGGGATGAGTTTGAAGAGCTGGTAATTGAATCTATTTGAGACGTGGGAGACAAACCTGTATCAGGAAAATAAGACAGATTCACCATATAAAAAATAGACATACTCAAGTATGGATGAGAAATTAATTTGCCAAATATACACAACATTTTTTCTTGAACTTTAATCACGTTCATTTGAAATTACTTTCTCTTGGATAAGAAAAATTTCTGCATATCGTTGCATTGAAATTAAATGATATGGATGCCTCTTTATAAAATTCTTTTATTTGTGCCAAGATAGTTAAAGGTCCAGTTTACCTTTGGGAGCAGTGATTTAAAAAATGTTCAAGATATCACATTTGATGCATATGTGTAGGTCTGTTGTATCATAAAACATCCTACCGTATGAAATATTTGCAATAAAACCTAAAATATAAGGAGATATCAGGGTTTTTCTCAATAAACCGTAACGGTATATGGTTTAGTCTGGAAACATTTTTATTATAACTATTGTTCACATTCTGTGTATTTAACAACACTAAACTTCGATTATACGGATTCAAATTTTGACAGTGGTTGTTTCTATCCCTAACTCACATTTTAGAAATATTTTAAAGCACTAATGCTGGGTTTTTGTTTCATCTGCAAATGGTAAATTATGCCTTTAACAGAAATACTGTAAAAGTGGATATTTTCGTGCGATTAATTTTTCGCGCTAGGCCAGGTCAGAAGAGTTTCGCGTGTTTTTAATTCCGCGGAATCAAGACATCACGCACAGGAACGTATGGCAAGCACAAATATTCGCGTGTTTTTATTTTCGCGCTAGTTTCTGGTTGCGCGAAATGCGCGAAAATTTCAACACCGCGAAAATTTCCACTTTTACAGTACTGCTTTTATCTACCTGCTTTGCAGGTGTTACCCATGTGTGCCCTGCAAAAAGTTAGAATTCTTATTCAAATTCAGATCACATCTACCCTTCACAGTTAAAACAAAGAAACAAATTCTGTTTCACCAGTCTTATTATGTTAAACTGCACATGCAACTTGAAAAGGGGCACTGTCACATAATGCTTTACAAAGGCTTGTGTGATAGTGAATGGTGACCACTCACTGTGTGTTGGCGTAACAGCAGTGGTGGAGTATGCTGCCTCAGCAACATCAGTGCTCCCAGCTTGAAGGGGACCATGGCTCAAACCCTCTCCGAGAGGGTCAAAGGTCATTGTACCGGGCATGCCCAGTTGGCTGGTGTCATCTTCGTCAGGATTGTCACTAGGCATTGGTAGGACCTCGATGCTCTCTAGCGATGCTGTGTCCAGGTGATCTGAGTAGCAAGAATAGGGCTAATGATTTAAAGAACCATCTCATGGAATATACCTTTGCTGCAATCATATCTATTAATACTGCCGATATACATGTATTCTGCAGTTTATCTGAAGTATATTTCACATTTCATCTTTTATTGTTTTTAGGAGGATAGAGAATCTATGCAGTTTGCACAGTATACAAAGAATGTTCTATGTTACCACTGTAGGGATTATTCCAGAAAATTTTGTTTGAATTCAACAACAGAAGGAATTGTTCAATATTCCACGAATTCCTCATGGTAATTCATAAGTTGTTGTAGGATGTAATGGCTTAGCATACAATGTTCAAGTGCCAAAGAAATCCCTGATACTTGGAAATTATGTTTTGATGGATAATTTGTAACATAAAATGTACTTTGACAGACAAAATTAATGTATCAAATTAAGAAAAAAAAAGTTGGTAGTTGACAATCCTCTCACAATCCTCTCAGCTAGATAACACACTGAGTATATATTACGATTGAGCTTTTGAATTTCCAACACCTTCTTACTTTTGTGCACATGACGAATGCACAATAACAGCATAATTTGAAAAACACTATGTCATACAGATAGTGAAAAGTTTGACCCCTAACCTTTGTCTTCAATAGAGGGACTGGGCAGAGGCTCTTCATCTTCTTGTGCCAGTGCACTTGGTGCTTGACCTTTGCCCTTTGTCCAGAGACCACCTAGCCAAGAGGTTGATGCTGGTACATGCTGCTGTAGACCATGTCAGACATAGCACATTATCACACATCTTATTTACACTAAGTGACACAAAATTATCAACTCTGTGGTCTGCTATTCTGACCCACGGTCTTGCTTGAATCTTTGTCACATATCAACTGCACGTAAATCATGTAGTTTGACAATCTGACTTGCTTTCCTTCTTCCTTTTTATATTTTTTAATACTTTGTTTTAACATAAATAAGTAATTACAATGTGAGCAATGTTTTAAAAAAGGTGTTTTGTAAAGGTTTTCATTTGATTTTTGATATAATTTGATGATTAATTAGTGCTACAAAAGCAGTACTCATCTTCCTCAAATACATGCTGTCTGGGAAAGATGGGTTAATTGGAAATGCTAAATCTTGCAATGGCATGCAATAAAAATCATAGAATCCTGTGTCATTCACTGAAAAAGAATGCTACCAATTACACAACTAGTAGAGCATAAAAACTGTTCAGGGTAACTCTGACTCTTCACCGGTATGCAACAGTTTGAATGCAGAATTTTCCTGAAATGATGTTCACAATTACCTCAGTATGTTCCACAGGTCTATTCTTGGGACTGCTTGGTGAGGTACCACCACTACCAGTGCTGCTCCTGCTGTTGGCTCGCTTGGACCGGAAGTGAACAGCATCATCCTTAACATCAACACAGTCAGATGAGGAGGATGAAGAGGAGCCAACATCACTGTCAGATCCCTTTTAAATGATCAAAGATAAATTAGCTGACTAAAAAGAAAGCACAAAACATTCTCATACTCAAGGATCCTCACATTACCATTTAAACAAAATAATGATTCATGTCAAATATTGGATCATATCACAGCTAAAAACCACATCATTAGACAGGGTCACTAGCAATAAACTGTTTCAAGGAGGCATAAAAATCCTGATGCTATAAAGAACCGTTCTTCCAACAATTCAAAAACAATAATCATGTTCGAAACAACGTACAGTAGGAAAACAAAAAAAAAACAGCTTTCCATAATTCTTAATCTTAGTATCTTACCTCCTTCATCATGTTCACTCAAGACTGAAATTGCAGACATTCATTAAGTCTTACTCTGGAGTCTTGCATCTTTTTGTTATCGTGCATCTCCAAAATGATGGAGTTCTTTAACACGTTAGGGCAAGGTTAGGCCCTATAGACTCTATCATGTTTGAAAGTAAAAGTGATCTAGTTTCTAATAGATATTATATACTGTATCAAATATAATTAGTTTTCTGTTATAAAATATATGATGTACATTGTATTTAAATATTAACTGCCATTTCAACCAAACATGTAATAATTTCTCGTTTGCGTTTAACGATAGCTTTTAACCTTAGTATAGTATGACTATGAAGATCAAGGTGACCAATCTCAACTAGCACGTGTGCTAACTTGTTAACAACAACAACTTTGTAGAATTACGCTACATGTATCACATTTAAATCTCAAATGTCTTCATTTAATCATGTTACTATAAAGGAGTAATAAATATTTCTTTTTCCATACATGTATAAATACAATTGTATAATAATTGAAATGTAACAGTTACATGTTCAAATGTTGTTGCTAATAAAAACTTCAAACTTCAAATTTCAACTTCAACTGTTAGGTCTCGAAACCTTATGTGATAATGGAAGTAGAATTTTAGTTTTCTATTATCAATTTACATCAAATTTACATGCTGCAGTCAAATGAAAGAAATTCAGCATTAGAAGTGTATGTAGACACCCTCTGGCTCTGCTCTATTTTTCATACCTGAATATTTCCTTCTTCATCAACAAGAGTCCATTTGCCTCGGCCTCGTCGAAGTTCTGCTGAATTTGAGGCAGCCATGTTCATCGATCCATTTGAGCAGGGAAAGCAAACACAAGTGTTACGCTTAGATGTCGCGAATTATTTTGCTGGAATTTTTCAATGGTATCTCGAATTGTGAACAACCCAAGGGAATGACAGGATTGTCATTCAAAATTCCCCACTCCATATAATAATACAGGGACACTCACTGACAGTCTCACGGAGTGATCCCTTTCGTTGAGTCTCGCTCTGTTTTGTGTACACACACACACGTCAAGGGTTCGATACACGGTAAATCTACGTGTACTAAGAGAAGAGTTGAGTGTTGTAGTGTATTTTTTCACCTACCAGCCTGAAGCCAGCACCCAAACTCAGAGCGAAAGCCGGGCTCTCGATACCTTGTGTTATCGATACTACTATTGTACTACGTAGCGATAGAGAGAGAAGTTCTAACTCCCCCTACTGCCCTCCAGCGTCAGTTCTTCATCAATGGGAAGCACGATGTACAAACAAACTTATACAAAACTCTCTGCACCAATTTCATAATCATTTTCATCAATGGAAACAAAATTTATACCGAAACTTAACATCAATTGTCTAATACATTTTGATACACTCTGATACATTTTTTTCACAATCCATTTTTATACACATCTCTTTTTTTATACTATTTTTACACTGCTAATCCCTTATTCTCTTTTTAATTTCGTTCCTTCATTACCTTACAAATTTTATTAACTAAATCACTAACCCAACAGTACTTTCTTTTCAACATTCATTCAATTCAACTTTAAACATCAATATCCATTGATTGAAGTTTATTCTTAAAAAAAACAACAACAAACAAACAAACAAACACAAACCACCCCGACAACCCTTACCCTCGTCCATTCTCCTTCTTACTACTCTACCCCATTCCCCCTCCCCTTCCAACCCCCTCCTCACCAACAAAACCTCAAAAACAACTAAGTGTGTCCTGACATATATTGTAGTACACATTTCAATACGAGTGCATGGTTCAAGGCATTTCCTGGTGGATGTGCTGTAGGCCCTACCCTATTGAACAAAGGCAAAACAAAATCTCAATTCTTTTTCCAGTTTTCCCACTTTTGCAAATGTATTGACAACGTATTACGTATAACTGCTAATTTTTCTTCTTCTAATTTATCCTGCTCTACAAACCTTTTAATGAAATATTCCATCACGCGTCCTGATGACCTCGATACCTTCATTTCACCTCCTTTTGAATGCCAGTCATGTTTTTCTTCTTCTTCTTAATTCTTCTTCTTCTCCTCCTCCTCCTCCTCCTCCTTCTTCTTCTTCTTCCGATCTTCTTCTTTGAAATATTATGACATCTTCTTCTTCTTCCTTTCCAGTACAGTCCACCAATGAGGTGTTACTCGTCGTACTTTTGAGCGATGTGCGGTGTGCTGTGCAATTGCTTCGTTTTTTCAAGGCAGATAGAAACTATAGTTGTTCAGTTAAAGCTCAGTCTAACCTGATGATGACAGGTTTTTACCTCTTCGCTCCACTTTTCATATTAAATGCCAAAAGGGTGTTTTTGACAATAAGTTATAATAAATTACAATATATATATATATATATATATATATATATATATATATATATATATGTGGTTAACGTTGGTGAGATGAAATCAGTATATAGCCTATTTGTCTGGCTTTGTACCCCTTTGAATATTTTTTCCCAGTCGTAAACGTGCCCTCCCTGATTCGATAGAAAGCATTTGCAATTGATGATTATGTCGAAATTAAAAGTCGGTGAAGACTGACGAACCTTTACAGTCTGCAAAAATCTAAAGCTTATCAATAGGAGGGAGACTTAACCAGAAGAAGAGAAGAAGAAGAATAATGATGATGATGATGATGATGACGACGATGATGTTAAAGAAGAAGAAGAACATAATGGTCGGGCAGCCATTTAAAATTCAGAAATCTTTGTTTGGAAGCTGGGACAAAACGTTGTATTTGACACAGTGTTCAAAGTCGCTGAATTTTGATAGACTCGAGCAGGGGGTATCCACAGCGTGTCCACCCCACATTCTGAGTGTCAAATCAAAGATGTTTCTGACGATGGGCTTCCAGGGGCGGATCCAGGAATTCCGTGAATGGGAGGCGCCTTTACAAAATTAAAGGGTGGCGCACGCCCCCCCCCATTTTTTCTTTTTATTTCTTTTGTTTTAACAAAATAAAAATAAGAGGGGGGGGGGGCGTCCGGTGGTTCGCCCCCTCTGGATCCGCCAATGGGCTTATGGTCGACGCTCGCTTTAGGTAATTGGTGAGGGAGTAATCAGAAAGATGAAATTCGTGCATTTTTTGCGGCGTGTCGAGTGTCTGAATACTTAGTATATACGATGGCCGCCGACCATTCATATTTTTGCCACTGGGATTCACAAACTTTTGACAAACTACATGGCACTCAGTGTTAATTTTTCTATCGAACTTTGGGCGCCCGACAGGAAAGCACAGACTATATTAAGAGAAACCATGTCCTGTAAAGGGAGTGTTATGTGGCAGGAAATGCACCCGGGCCTGATTTCATCCACTTACTCCTTTTAAACGGGCGCCAACCGTATGCTTCTAAATTTTGACCACAACAATTATATTTTTGCTGACTTTTACACAAAATATGGAGTGGACCCGCGCCTGACATTACCATAAATTTACAAAGAATAGTAAATAATATACTAAGAATAGGACCTATAAGATAATATACCAAGAATAGGACCTATAAGATATTATCACACGGTACTAAGACATAGGCCCTATGTCCATTCCCAAATCTCAGCCTGGGTTCTACTCGAACACAATAGGCCTATGACTACTCCGACCACTTTTAGTCCCAGCGCCCAAAATTCCTCTAAATTCTGGCTTTGAAACATCACAAAGCATTCATATGATTTTCGTCAATCTTTCGCGACACATTATTGTCAAAATCATCTTTCAAGAAGGCCTAGGCCCATTTGCTATATCAATTTTTTACGGGGCGGTCGCGCTGTCAGATAAAAAATATTCTTTAAAGATAAAATTTACACGAAGACAGAAAAAACACTAGCTGCTTTCATCTAAATGAAGACTAACTTTTTTTCATTAATATAAGTGCCTCCGCGACCTACAGTTCATTATGCCATTTGACTTCAGATCAACCATTGATATTATCAAGCTCTTGATGTATACTATTTTACACGATGATGCTGGGTGGACACGCTGTCTTTGTTAATACTTATTAAAAGCATTATAATCACTCGGTAAGACAAAGAATCCATTCTAGCTCTAGTGACTATATAGGAGCACAAAATACATTCCACTTTTTGTCTCAGCGCCAGAAATTCTTAGCTGACTTTGGGATTGCCGCCGACCATTCATATTTTCGCTCATCTTCACAAACTTTTGCTAAAAATGGATCTTTCAAGTATTTCCTATCGAATTAATGGCGGGTAAACTGTCACAGATTGCTATCAGGCTCTTCAAAGGGAAAGTTTGAACAATGAAGGCCGAAAATGCACTGATTGGCCCTCCTATGATCTCTGTAATTCACATAGAACTTGTCATAAACACCCTTTGCATGTAGGGTGGAGAAGTTGAAACTATAACCAAACAATTTCTATTCTATCTGCCTTGAAAAAAAAAACCAACAACAATCAAGCCGTGACAGACTTAGACCCTTAGACGTTCCTAAATGCACCCATTAGGCGGTGAAAATATATAGAGTTATCAAGTGTATTGCACCGAGTATTAATACCGTTATCAAGTGTATTGTACCGAGAACGAGAAGTGTATTGTACCGAGACATAATTTATGGTGACCGAGGGCATGATGACCGAGGGTTTTCTAATTTCATGTAAATTTGTGATAAAATTCGCGCTAAATTAAATACTCCCGATTAATCACGAGCATCGATCGAGCCCCTCTCGTGTATTGGAGTGGCCTGCAGGTGGACCAAGGAGGTACTTGGGTGGACAGCCAATCACGGCCCTCCTTGCTGAGAAGTCTGCTCAAGGTGCCGAGCCAGGCTGGCCAGAAAATACGATCGTCGATTGGGCAGCTCGAACTGAGGTCAGTGAGGGAGATTTTTTGGCATGATATAATATAATATTTTTAATGAAATGAAAACAATAGGGTCAAATTTGAAAATCTAGATCTATTGTATCTAGATCTAGATCTAAAGTAATTTTATGAATATAGATTTGGCGTAAATATTCCCGAGGAATGACAAACGCCAAATAAACTCATATAACAACAACAACAAGGTACAGGAGGAGTTAGACAGAAAGATCCGACTGTCCGGAGGAGTCTTTTTAATTTTTTTGACGTTATCGCTCTTGGGATCCGTGAAGCCAGACGCGGAACATTTCCCCGACGACCAGATACAGACCGATCTTTCGGTCAAAGGGGGGACCGGAGTATGAACTTCACATGCTATCGCCACGGAGGGCTAGTATCGATAGCACAATTATTATCGAGAGCATGATATGGGCGCTAAGTTTGGGCGCTGGCTTCAGTTTGGCTTGTTATCTGGGGAGGTCCACTGAATGCCATTTTGACCTCCGCGTTCGTAGTCAAATCGCAAAGCGCCCTCCTGCGCCCAAACGAGGTGTGCATGCAGTCGTAGCGCATGATACAATCTAGCCAGCAGCTAGCTTCACATGCATTTTGCATGCAGCAGCGTGTGCCATTGAGTAACACACGTACGGACACAGACATCGACAGCCCTTTCGTCCATCAAGCAGTAGACGACCGGCAAAAAGATACCTGCTTTACTTGTTGCTGCATTGTGTGTCTACTGCTATCAAATTCAAATAACGCATATCAACCGACAGTGAGTTCTGCTATCATGGCGGACGTCTTAGATATTCATGAAGGAGACGAAGAATTCCAGGTGGACGAGGAGTCGGATCGTAAGGTTTCATTCTCTGATTCTGTCACCCACAGGCAACAATAGATGGGGCTAGTCAGTGATAGTGCATAGTGTCATGTCATGTCGACTTGTCGTACCTTTGTCGTTTGTGTTGAGAGTGCTAGGCTGTGCTGTAACGTTAGTGTTTAGCTGGTTTGGCCATGAATTGTAATAAATTTATTGTAGAATCTAAGAACACATCTGTTATGTTGGCTATCCTGGGTTTTCGGGGTAGGGCCTAGACTAACCAATGCTAACGTTAGAATTACTTTTGGATGACTTCGTTTCAAAATTCTACTTGGTAACTTTCTAAATTCTATTTTTCTAACAGTTAGACCATCGACCATGTCGATGTAGATCTTACTAACGTTAGATCCCCCTTCTAACTACGTTAGACCTACCGGTATCTAATGGTTCGGTTAGACAGAAAGATCCGTCTGTAGCTGTCCGGAGGAGTCTTTTATTTTTTTGATGTTATTGCCCTCCTCCGTATCAATAACGTTAGGAGGGGATCCGTGAAGGCCCCCTGAAGCCAGACGCAGTCTCCGCGGAACATAGACGTCTATCCGCGACGACCAGATACAGAGCGATCTTTCAGTCATGTAACTTCCTAACTTGCACTTCAGCACAGGCATGAGACTGAGACAAAAAGTGCTAAAAAATGGATATTATTGTGTCCATCTATGCGTTTGTTTGCGCTACACATTGTCCCCAATTCTGAACACCACATTGTTCTATTTATTTGAAACATTATTCTCGTATGCCAGTGTAGATTATTGCTCTAAAATGTACACGTAATCACTGTTTATGGAAATGTGTGAAATAGCGCTGCTGTAATAACAATTTGGGTATGACCGCACCAGCACCCCAACACTAGCATTCGTCATTCAGCACTAGATGGCGCTCTCATGCACGTACATCGTTTTCTACACATGCAGTGCTCAACTTCTGAGCCCATTCGCAATGATCGCTAGCTGTATCAGTTATGACAGGGGTGCATTGGTATCATTCTTTTCAAAAGTAATACGGCCGTATGGCAAACAAGGTATTCAAATCACAAACCTGAATAGACAGAAAGATCCGTCTGTCCGGAGGACTCTTTTATATTTTGCCATTAACGCTGTCCTCCGTAGACAGACGGAAGCTTGCAGTACCCATTGCTGTGTGGATGTTCTTAACCACTGTCTCTATGGAAAATTGGGTGAGGTACCTCACCCTTCTCGATTGCGTCTAATTCACGGCCCTACGTCGGCAAATTTAAGCTTGTATTGTGAAATTAGTTTTTTAAGAATACATTACACTCACCAGATTAATGAATAATCCAATATTTTAGTAGAATTTTCAACGTAAAACACACCCTGTCGCGTCGTCACGTTCAAACTGCAGAAGAAACACACACTATGAATCTCTTAGCCAATCACATGCGAGGTACCTTCTACGTGTTTGTTTTACTAAAACACGTACCTCGCATGTGATTGGCTTTCAATGGCTTACAGATTAAAAATGGCGACTTACTGCTTGCGAGCGGCGATGCTGCGATATCGATAAAATTTCTGCGTTATAACCGAGTAACTGTGAGTATTTCGATTGCACAATGTGAGAAATTAACCCCAAATATTGCTGCATAATGTGTCATGTCATGTCAAACTTGTTTGAATGTAAAATAGCTGCCTGAAATTTGGTTAATCGTAACGTTCGATCTGTGCGCTACTGCCACACAGGAGCTGGCATCATTGACTTCGGTCTGTATACGGAGGGGATCCGTGAAGCCAGACGTAGTCTCCGCGGAACATTCCCCGACGGACAGATACAGTCCGATCTTTCGGTCAAAAACCTGAACTACTTTTGTCTTTCTGTACGTGGGTTTGCGTCTGCTACCTACCGCTAGTAGTAGTACACTTTGTAGCCCGAGGAGGAGGATCTGTTCAGCACACTAAGTCAAAATTTCGCACTTATTTGTCATGACCTTTGGTGTATTTTGTACTTAGATCTAATCCACATTGCGCAAAATATGGCAGTATCGAAACTTCCCTTTTTTCAAAATTGAAATGTTTTCTGAGTTTTTGAAAGAAAGATTTATCGACCTCACATAAGCGCATGTGGTAACAACTGTACACGAAATGGACCCTGCAATGCCTGGTTTCAGTGAAATTGGCTGCCCGATCGGAGCCTGCGAAGAGCTTCGCGGTTGCTGCCGCAGGAGTCTCTATGGATGTTGTGTGATTTACGACTGCCATTCCACGTATGCGGACGAGGCGGGCTGGCTCAGTGCTAGCGAGCTCTGTACTTGCGGTGATGGGCGAATCGAAGCCGCCACTACAATGGGAAAATCGTGAATGCAAAAAATTATTAAAATGCGAGATTTTTTTTCAAGAAAACAAAAACTTTGATTTAAACACTATTTACATGTACCGGTATGTCTATATTCGGTATCAATCTACATATAATTGATCTCATTTCATGGCTTGGTGTATATCTGATTTTCATAAGATGAACGCTGCCAGCACTCACTGTGTTACAGCACCCCGCGCTGAGGTCAAGTAGGGTAATTTCTAAAATGCAGAAAGAGTTGTACAAAAATTTAGTAGACTCCAGCCAGGGCCTGGAAATACATTGTACGTAAATTAGCCAAAAAAGGTTTGCCAGAAGTCCACAACCTGAGAGCTTACCCCATCGTGGTTGCTACATAATTTTTCATGGAGGTAGAGAGGGGAGACTAATCAATCATCAGTAGATTTGCTTAGATACTAATTGACAAATTGGGCTGCAGCAATATCCATCGATCTTTCACACTGGCATGCAGCTTGTTGGGAAATACGATTGCAGGGGCATGATCAATCATCATGTTACATTCTACCTACTACTCAGTACTTAGTAACTACTCTGTACACTTAAGTTTTTATGCTACGGTACTAGCTTCCCACAATGCTGAAAGTGGGGCTAGAGCGAGGGCTCTTCTGGGCCCCATTTAATAAAAGATGTTAAGATAACAACTCTTGCTGGAATGGCAACTTCCAATAGCAACAGCCAATCAGGAAGCTGAATTCTTGTCGTTACCATGGCAATTGCCATTCCAGCAAGAGTTGCTGTCGTATCAACTCTTTATGAAATGGAGCCCTGGAATGAAAGTTGTGAACTAGAATCTACAACATGTACATGTACGTAGGGGTTCTACGATCAAAATTATTCTACACTTTTGATCTCGGTCATAACACTCCAAAACCAGTCATCCTGGCAAACCGTGTCAGCTGGGTAAGTTTCGTGGTAGTCCCTTTCGATGTTCTGGAAGCAGATTCCAAGTGATGGATACATACAGGATTTTGAGCCCTTCCGAGAACTTGATGTTGTGGTTTTAAATGTATCATGGGCTCTCATCCAGCTCATGTTGTGTGCTATTCCACTGGACTTTGCAATTAGACACAACGCAATTGATACACCATGTTCATGGCATTGACATTGTCTACTCACTTTGATTGACTTGACGGAATTTAATTAAAGGCAGACCATACTTGTATATAAGTAAATCATCATCAATTATAGAAAGGAATGAAAAATCGTTTGGTCTTAAGGTGAAGAACATCACCAATATGTTACTACAGGTGTGATGCACAAGCATAAAGCACTGCCCCCCCCCCCCCCACAAGACTAGTGAATTGAATTGAATTCGAGTATGATCATACACATACTTAAAGTGTTGTACAAGTTGTAGGTGAAATGTTACTTGATAATTTATTTAGAGAGTGTAACCTTGTGTACATTGTAAGGGTGATTCGAGAAATACCAGACTGTTTGTTACCCTGTAGCATAATCTTGGAGCACTGAATGCACAATTCAAGTTTACATGTACTTTTTTTTGTAAGAATGATATTAATTGATAATGTATTATCATTGTCATAGTGATTTACTACTACTAATGCTATCATCATACCACACACTGTCATTTTATATGGAATACTGTATTCTTGTTTTTTCCTTCAATTTTGCAATTGCAGGGTATCTTGAAGGAAGATTCTTCAGGCCATGGGAACACAAAATGTATTAATTATGATTTTCTTTTCTTGTCGTGTATACAGAAGGAATACAGAAACTCAAAAAGAGTGTGAAGAAGAGGAAAGGAAGGGGCTTTGGTGCAGGTAAGAACAGCAGTACACACATTTTATTCAAGAAAAGGTGCTTCTAGCTGAACTGTTGTAAATTCTTAGCAGGTGTCTATTTTTTTGTGTCTACTACAAAATCATTGGGCATTCTTGCTGTACATTCATTGTCTAAAGATGAGTGCTGGCTGATTAAAAATTACATTTTTTAAAAAATATTTTTTAGTTTGTATGAAGTCATCTGCCAGCAGGGGCTCAAATTTTCTGTGGGAACACTTTCATACGTCATGCAAAGTATGTTTTAAGTAAGGTCCTGAGATAAATCAAGCTTCCTATGGAAATATAGTGTCCATCTTTACATGATCATGCAAAAGATATTTCAGCTAAAGATTTGATAAATTCTTGATATGTGATTACACATCTTTTGCTCTTATGAAAGCATCTTTTTAAACAACATGTTGTTGTGAACAAGTTGTGAAACCAGAATTTGTATGCTAATTTAGATCTCTCTTAAGATTTGTTGACTGATGATTGTGTGTACACATTGTACAATGTAGCAGCTGCTATTAAATGACTGTATTATGCAATATCAGTGTACAGTGTCTATAACAGAACATCTCTGATTGCGATTTCATCCACAAAGATGATTGTATTGAATGGATAGGCAAACTCATTCATAAACTCCTGTGAGCTCATGGTGGACCCAGAGTGAATTCATTCTTTATCCTGATGAATTGCTGACATGGCTTTCCATTCTTATGTTTCATTTCTCGGCAGAGGGAGGTATTCGCACAGCTGACGATGAGTTCCAGGGACTTGAAATAGATACAAGTGAATCGGGACCACAAAGATGTGAGACTTTAGCTAACTTTCTTTTTAAGGAGTAGCAATTCTGACCACGACAGAGGTGTAATAAGATACTCTATGTAGATCATTCTGATGGCATGTTTGAATGGTGGCTGCATGCAGTTGATTACCCATGAATTCAGGTTGATGTTATTGAGCTCTACATGTGTGTGTCACCACTCCTGGCAAAGACAAAAGTTCTGCTTTTTGTAACCACCCTCATAGATCTGACTCAGAGAGAACACTTTGAAATTTCAGTAATCAGATGACCAATTGTGAGCAAAGAAAAGAGCCGTGTTCTCTCTAAAAATGCCTATGATTCCCAGGTCAGATGCATATGTAAATGAGTAAAGCATCTATAGTTTAATACCACAACAGGTATAAGATATGCAATATTGATACAAGTGATGCCCTACTTTACTTGAAAAGAAAAGAAAAAAAGAAGTTGTAAAGCCAATAAAATTGTCTGTAATTCAACAGTAATCCATCTTCATTTAATATTTACAAATGTACCTAAGTAATCATGCTTTATCTCCAGTCACATAATTTTTTCTGGATTACATTGACTGGCAAAGTATACTGTAAATATGAAACATGCTGCAGTTTGGAAAGGTTTGTACATTTCATGCTCTAATATCAGTGCTAAAATAAGCCAAAATAAGCCATGCAAATACTTTGTTTACTAGTACTCTTTTTCATCTAGACAAATTCATACTATCACTGTTACAGTGATGACAGTTGCTGCAGTGAAAAATTACATAAATTTTGTCTAATATTGAATTAAAGAAGTTGATTGTACAAACAGTTTCCACATTTGCTGTAGTTGTTTCATTACTGTGAGCATCTGGAATAGAATTTTCTTTATTACTATGTGGAATATTTTGTCCAATAAGCTGGTTAAATGAAGGCCGCAAGTAGAGTATGCTTTATAATAAGCTAATGTCTACAATTGTAGTTTTACAAGCTGTATTCTGACTCTTATTTCATCAGCTGTGGAGGGGTGGATCCTCTTTGTGACCGGTGTCCACGAGGAGGCCACAGAGGAGGACGTCCAAGACAAGTTTGCTGACTACGGAGAGATCAAAAATATGCACGTCAACCTGGACAGGAGAACGGGCTACCTGAAGGTGAACATTTAAATAAGTGCACAAGTAAAACTTGTGTGTATGTGTGTGTGTGTGTGCATCTGTTCTTGATTTTTTATGTGTTTAGTCCGACCTTGATTATCAAGCAGTCTCTCATATGGATCTCTATCATTCAGACATTTTCACATGGTGAAGACAAAAAGAAATAGTGATTTCAAGTGAGTAAAACTGCTACAAAATCCATACAAATTGCCCATGATATTACCAACAGAAACATTTCATGAATTTGCCAGGTTTACAATTCAATATCTGCTGAAACTGGACCATAGTTTTTACTATAGCTAGCACTGGGTTGGCAGCTACATATGTACATGTACATCAACATTGTTTCTCCCATATCTGGCCAAATTGCTTATCTGGACGGGCGTCAGTTGTGACATGGCCAGATAACAGAGGTCTGACTGTATTTGGCATTGTATTTGTTGTATACAGTGTTATTCTTCCCTTTGCAGTTACTTTATGAATACATGTAAGACAATAACGTAGCAAAATCCATCCAGAGCTCATTACTCCAAGAATTGCTGATGGAAGGGTCCTGCACATAACAACATTTTATTGGTATGCAATGTCATCTACAGTTAGTCTTGTTTCACATACAGAATTTGATTTATAATGAGGACAATTCACATGAAAACAAAAACAGGAAAAAATAGATGGAAATTTAGATTATGAATTATTTTAAACAGGTTGTGTTAACACAGTCAGACCTACTGTTTACCTTATTTTGTAAGCATTTGGCAGATGTAGCTCATTATACACAGGAATTTGTTTTAATTTTCATATATTAGCACACAAAAAAAAATAAATGTTAGCGACAGATACTGGTAGAAAAGTTGATTATTTTTCTTCTTCAGATATTGTTATTTATTCCCACACCCTCCTCCCAAAACACCAGTTTGTCTTCACAAACTTGATGTTACTGGTGAATATTCTTGAATGTCGTGTTTTTCTTCCTAGGGGTATGTCCTGGTAGAGTATGAAACCTTCAAGGAAGCCCAGAAGGCAATGGATGCCCTAAACGGTGCTGAAATCCTAGGCCAGGCCATCAACGTTGACTGGGCATTTGTCCGTGGGCCACACGAGTCGGGCAGGAAGAGGTAAAGGCAGTCATGAGAAAAAGGATCGTTCTCTTTTTGTAATGAGAAATAAGTATTCATATTCGACCACATTGCTTTATTATATTCTACATGGTGCAGTTATTACTGAATTCAACTGGACGTTTTGCTTCTTTTAACTTTGTTTGTTTTTTATATATATATTTATGTAATGTGATTTTATATACATATACTTGGATTGTACAGGACCTTGATATAAAACAGCTTTTACCTGCTGATCTTGTTATCCTTTCAAAATATGTTCAAATAAATAAATAAATAAATAAATAAATAAATAAACAAATAAATAAACTTCATTATGAGGAGGTTGCTGGGACCACTGATTTTGCCTCATTAGAATACTACATTTCCACCATGTTCCTGATGGCCACAGCAGCCCTGTTTACCCGAAACACAGTGTGCCATGTGGAGACAGATACTCGGGCCTTTTTTTCTCTCTCTCCTCCATAATCTAGTCTTATTCATTCCAGTCCTCACTCCAGTGAACATTGTATTTGTTCAAGATAATATGGAGTTCCTGCTGTAGGTGCATTTCACGGAGTGAAACCATGATTCAAACTAGTCGGTATTCATTCATTCATTCTCATGGTGTGTGGTCAGGCTAGACTACACATATTTCTCATTGCGTTCCACTACTGACCGCCTCCAAGCTTTGTTATGGCCTATAACGAGCTGTCAGGTTTTGCTGAATTCACCCTGTTTTGCTATGGCATACTTGGTCTAGGTTTTTCAGCAGCACCATGATTGCTTTGGCATCCTGTTTTGTCCACAGTGGACCTGAAACGGGACTGCCATGGCCACCAGGAACATGGTGTATTAAACGTTGCATAACCGGTACCTTGTTAATGTACTAGTCTTAGTACACTGTAGCCGGGGTGGAAGGATGTCTCAGTATAGTGTTTGAGAATGCCATTGACTATTGTGCAGTATTATTGAAAGTTGCTCATTCACTGATCTTCCCGTGAAGATGATATATGGGTAGTGAGTGAACAGTCGGTTAGTATCAGTAGTACATCATTGTAGTTTTCTGAAAGAAATGCTCATACCTCATTTCTTTTTTCTTTCATAGATTCTCTGTAATGCTGTTGTGTGAAGTAGTCACCAAGTTAACATGTCAGTGATGGAGAATCCATAGATCCTGCTCCCCATCCAAAAAGAAAAAAGAAAAAAGAAAAGAAATAAGAATAGAGCAAGAAAATTGATATAGAAATATGAAATGCTAATGCACCCCCAAAAAAACAACAACAGAAAAACAACAACAAAAATAAAAACAAACAAACGAAATGAAACAAACACTTGAAGAGAAAAGTTGATTACATTGATGCGCTCAGCATTGGCATTGCACTTAATGTTTATGACCACTTCAATAGGTATTCAGAGACAACGTGCAAATAAAGGACAAACCAAGCTCCCTGTTTCCACCACAGGGCATATGGCGTTTTACAGAGTGGAACTTGAGTCGAAGAAAAACATTGAAATTTGTCATTACATGATGAAGAGTTTTAAAATAATTTTTAGATGGAACATGAGAAGAAAATGAAAGAACAGAAACATAAGAGCATCCAGTCACATATAACATGTAAATGTGTTACAGTTTTGTCAAAGATAATCTTTAACCCTAAAGGGGCCGGGCTTTTTTGGCTATGCTCAGACCGGGGGGGGGGGGGGGGGGGGGGGGGGGGGGGGGGGCGGATTCCGCCCCCCCCCCCTGAGATCTCGGCCATCGGTGGTGCGATCGCGATGAAATTTTGCATGCGTGAGACCCGCGTCATAATCTACAAGATTGTGTCATAAGATTTTTTGAAACAATCAATTTCTAATTTTAATTAATTAATTATGCAAATTAAGCTCAAGGTGATATTTTAGCTTAATTAAAAGCATTGAGAGTCTAATTTTTGATCTGTAAATCTGTTTTAGCATATTCAACAATTGTACATCACAAAAACTTCCAAAACTCATTTCAATTCTTATGTATTTTATTGTTTTCAGAATTTCTTATGTATTTCTTTGTTTTTCAACTTTTGGTTTTTCTTTGTTTTTTCATTGGAAATTGTCACTGACCACTTTTCTACCATAATTAGCACAAAATTAATCAATGAAAGTGATTAATTGTAAAAATGATCAGGTTTTTATGCCTTTCATGACAGAGCACTGTTTTCCATAGGAAATGCACACAAAATCACAAAATTGTGCCCGTTTTGGAGCGACATTCCGTTACAAAAATGGGCGTGGCTTCGCAAAAGTATGCGCGGACGTTGCAAATTTGGTCTCAAAAGTTGCGCGAGACTTGAACGAAGAAAGTCAAGAAGCCTCGCGATGAGGCCTTCTCGCGTTACAGAATTATAGCGCGAAACGTCGAGGGGGGGCGGATTCCGCCCCCCCCCCCCCCCCCCGGCCCTTTTAGGGTTAAAAGCATTTGAATTTGTTTGGCCTTCTCTCCAAACAGAGGTGGGAGAAGACGCTGAGGACTGCCACTCTACCGCTTCCTACTTCCTGCTTAAGATGATCATCCACTCTGAGACGACGGCTTTCCAGCAGGACAAGCTGGGAGAACTAGAGCTTTTCCAGCAGTTACTGCCAGGCGAGAGCAAGATCTAGTGTTGTCCAAGTTGCCACCAGAACACAATTCTGCCCTATCACTTTCTCTTGGTTTCTCTCTCTGTAGTAGACTATGCCAAAAACAAAATAGTAAAGTGTGTCCAAAAAAAGAGGTCATGATATTACAACAGGGGAACTGTTTATTTTTCCCAAAGCTTTGTACAGAGGTACAAAGGAGACCACAATATGCTTTGAGCTTCTTCTGAACTTTTTAATATAGAAGGGAAGAAGAGAGAGAGAAAACATTACTCTTGCACATTTAACAGACATTGGAAAGGTAAGGGGTTATCATGATTGAAAATAATGTGGCCTCTCAGTCAATGTATTGTCATCAAAGTATTAGTGTTTTCAGCCAAGGAAGCATTAGAATTCTCAAAGTTTGGCCATTATGGACTTTTCCTTGCTTCATGTATTTACTAGCATATGCGTGCAAACCATTCCTGGCAAATAGCAATATTCTTCTTTCTTCAGGGAAAAGAAAAGAAGTTTTTGTTTTTGTTTTTCAACCTTGTAATTGACATTTTGTGTAGACCTGCTGACAGTGATAATGGGAATTTTTTTTCTGCATTATTTTCTCCTATTTGTTCCTCTCTATAAGATAATTCCAGCATTGGCAAATATATATTCAGATGAATTATGTTCTGAAGTATCAATGATTGAGAATGGAAAGTAATTCAAGTATGTGAAGTGGCACACATCCATTGAGCTTCCGTCTGTTTACAAAGATGCTAGAAATAGTTTGAGAGAATGCATTGGGCATAAATCCAATTGCTTGGTAATCTTCTAGACATCGTTCTCTAGTCAAGTGCTGTTTACCTCTCGGAAGACTATATCGGCCAAGTGGGCTCTCCACAGACTCCCAACGGCTTGTTCAATATTCAACTTTTTACAAGTAGGACATGTAAGCAAGCTTAGGCCAAAGTATTTTGCCAGCTCAATCCATTTGGACTAGGCAACAATTGAAATGATGATGTTGTTCTTCTTTTATTGCTCCATTCAAAATCGATGGGGTGGATGGGGGGGGGGGGGGGATTTCCTTTTGAATTAGTGTGCTGCCTTCTGTTAGATCAGAGTTTCTGTTAAACTGTAGTAAAACATTCTCTGTATATGTTTTGTTTTGTTTTGTTGCTGTTGTTTTGGGTTTTTTGAGAGAGAGATTTAGCCTGGAATTGTAGATGCAGAATTTGTGAAGTTCCCTTCAGAACCTTGAGGGGTAGAACCGTATGCGCATAAAGGCAACATGAAATTTTTTCTAACCCCTACTGTTTAAAGTGCTATTTTGTGTTCAAGAGTAACACTACGAAGTGAAAGGATGTAGGTCAGTGGAAACTTTTTTTTTTTTTTTAAAGGATGCAAGACTTTGGTCTCATATATGAAAGGATTGAGTGGATGTTCATCTCTTCCCCGACCCGACCCCACCCCTTTCCCCTTCCATCCTCCCACACACACACACATGTGTGCTCACAACATAAGCGGTCACATGAGATTACCGCCAGAATGTGGTCCCATTTGCTGGCTTACGTCTGTGGGAATTCACAGGGTTCCATAATGATGCCTGCCGTGGCATGACTATTGTATCATGCAGACACAATGGCCGGGCTCCACAGACAAGACACAATTCATACGATATCCAGGGGGAAAATAACCAATTTGTGTAATTGGAGGTGTCAGATCAAACACACAAGTCCGATTCCCATCAGTTAAGAAAATGTTTGGACTGAGGCAACTAAATTTGATCGTGAACCTGCAGTTGAAAGTTTATGACGTCAGTCCAAGAGCAAGCACTAGTTGTATTAAAACTAAAAGTAAATGAAAACAGTGAAAATGTGATCACTTCAGATTCTGGCAGTATTTTTTTTTCTGCATTTGGACTTTATGTATTAGCAAAAAAGTCCACTGGAGTGCAATTTTGTTGACAATGGCATAGAATACATGAGGGGGAAAAGTTGGGGTATGGGTCAGATTCCGGGGCCTATTTGGCCCTGTTTCACACTTGGGTGTTTTACTGTTTGGTTCCACATAAAACGGTGAAACACCCAAGTACCCACGCTCATTGTACATATTTTTTACCTTACTGCATTTTTTCTGATTATACATTGGTATTCGTAAGAAATAAAAAAAGTGTGAAATCCATGTCACATGACAC